>NC_089593.1:8694125-8931021 GCF_019320115.1 Miscanthus floridulus | reverse complement strand
TGGTGCACATTTGTTATTTCCCTTAATTATCTAATTAAATTAATAAATGCATGTAAATAAATAAAGTGTGCTTGACCTTGATGTTTTCTATGGTGCTTGTGATACATATGAACTGTTGAGGTTAGTAGTAAGGCTTAGAAGCAATTGGTTGTATGCAACTAATTAATTGTTGCTTTATAAATCAAATAGATGGTTGCATGTATAGTTTCGGTTGAGCTGATAATTTCGTGTTGATAATTGTCTTTTCTGTAAAACTTGTTAATAATAAAGTTATAGATAACTTACTGATCTATCTTGTGTTAAATTTTTATAGTCAAAGGCCTTAGGGTTTAAGAGTTTTGGTTGTTAGAAGTTTGCTGTACGAAATGTTTACTTTCTGGACAGGTTTGAATAATTGAATTGTTTGACCTTGATAACTGTTGAATCACATTAAGAGTATTAAAAGAAAGTTGTAGACAATTTTAAAATCTTTCTAGAATATCCACAACCATATTATTTTGATGTATATAACTCCAGTTATGATCAAAACAATTAGCTGCTGTCTTGTAGTCCGATAAATTGATTACAGAAGTGTTTGCTTAAGTAATAGAGAAGAGGTATGCACCTGCTCAATAAAATAAGATGCACTTATTACTACTTTAATACCATGCTATTGAAAATACTTATAGGGATGCATTCATGACGTTATATCATATTACATGTGTCATCATATATGCATTCGTGATATCTTATTTCATCCTCATGCATATAGGATCGTCCAAAGAGATAACGTTGTTGGAATTCAACGATGAAGAGAAGGAGAGTCAGCAGGAGACTCCTCAAGCCGTAGCTCTAGGAGAAGAGGAGCAGACCCCCGAAGAGCTCCCTGAGTGTCCGGATCATCGACCTACCTCTTTCCTCAAAGGTAAGCCTCGGAGCATTCTAAGTCTTCCATGTTTTACAAAATACTACTTGAGTCCTTTATGGTTGATGCATTAGGTTATAAGAGTTGATTGGAAACACTTGATGCATAGAACTACCTTGTCCAGATACATATACCTTTAACTCTATGTAGGTACATAATTGAATATATGCTTAGCCATGCTTAGATCGGTAGAAGTCGGGTGATTTCCTGTCACCTGCGAGATATAGGTGGATACCGAGGCACGGTTGGCTATATTTGCTATCGTGGAAAAGAACCATGGGGTAATATAAATGGAAACTGAATGGAGTCTATGTGTAGGTTGACTCATATGATTCCGTCTATGCCAATTAAGGATCATACCGTTGTTGGCACTTCTGACAAGATTGAACGCTTGCCTATCACTTAGTTGTCCGGATAACTTGTTTCGACCATGAAGCCGAGTAGCCCAACTCAGATCAGGCCTCATTTTGTAAAAGTGCGTACTCTGGATGATAGTAAGAATGTGTAGGGAGCCAACCTTGAGCCCAAGGGCAGGGTAATCCTAATCGTCCTGGCAGCTGGTTGTCCCTGATTATGTGGCACTTGTAACACCCCGGTGTTATGCCTGCATTTAGGCACTGCAAATCACGCATATCATGCATCATCAAGCATCCAAATCATACATGCTTAATCATGTGAATAACAATTGAAACATTGCTTTGAAACATCTGAAACATGCGTGAAACCTGAATGTTGCATACACCTGTTTAAGAATTGTTTTGCCCTGAATTTTTCTTGCTAGGTTAGTAAAACATGTTTGGCTACTATTGTAAATCATCTAGCAATGTTTAGTTCAATTTTTGGAGCAATGTTTGTATTCAAATTAATTCAAAATTTGGCTTCAAAAATAAATTCCAAAAATTAGGGTTTTGAGCTAAACGTGGACTTTGATGTTACAATTCAAAATCTAGAAAGAATTTGGCTTTGGTCATAAAAGCAAAGTTGTAGAGAATTAAATTCTAAACAACTTTCATTTTTGGTACATTTTCAAAAGAGGTCATTTTCTTGCTCAAAATAATATTTGAAAGATGGCATTTAAAAATTCCTTGAAAATTTTATTTGGAAAAGGATTTTTCTCCTTCGCGGGCCGCCGCCCTCGCTTCTGGCCGCCTGCCGAAGCCGGCCCAGCGCGCCAGCGAACCCGCCGCGCGCGTCGGCCCACCTCGCGCGCCGGCCTGCTCATGCCATCCCACGCTGCGCTCGCCTCGGCCCAGCCCCGCGCCGTTCCCCTGCTGGCCGCTCGTCCACGCGCCGACCGCGGCAGAGAACTCCCGCCGCGTGGCGACCATGTGCCGGCGTCGCCCGCCGCGCGGCAGCCGCGGTCTAACCCGTGCCCACGCGCTCGCCTTCACCTGCTGGTGCCCGTGCGCTCGCTCACTCCCGCCCGCGCTGCCTCTCCTCCCGCCAGAGCCGAGAGCCCCAAGCTCTGTCGCTCGCCGCGCCACGCACCCGCCGGCGCAATTCGCCGCGGCTTCCTCACCTCGACCGGCAATCACGTGGCCTGCAACTCCACCTCGCCCTCCTTCAAGTCGCGCTCGCGCTTGCGCCGCCTTCCGAGCACAGGTCGAGCCTCCCCGCGCCTCGCCACCGACGGCCATGGCGCCGCCGTGCTCGGCCACCATGGAAGCCGTCTTCCTTCTCTTCTCCAGCCTCGCCTAGCCACCCTACCGCACTCGCCTTCTCCTCGCACATCCCGTGCGCTCGCCAGCTCGCCCTGCCGTGGCCGGAGATGGCCGTCGGCCTCGTGGCCGAGCCGCGCCGCCGCGCCAGCGCGCACACCGGCGAGGCCTCTTCCTCAGCCAGCCAGCCGGGCCAGCCAGGCCGAGCGGCAGTGGGCTGGCGCCCTGCCAGGCCGCCGCGCTCCCTTTTCGCTCGGACCGCGCGGGCCAGAAGTGGCCATGGGCCAGCTGTTCCCCACGGGCCGGCCCAGTATTGCTTAAATGAATTGTTTTCATTTATTCTTTATTATTTGAAATCTGAAATGGTTTGAAAAATGTTTGGGTGCTCAAATTTGCTCCAAATTTGTTGAAACAAATTTTGCTAGGTTCCTTATCATCAGATCTACTTGGGAAAATTATTGCATGTCATTTTTGGGATACTTTTCTGTAGGATTTTATTTAATCATGGATATTGCTGATAACTTGAAAAATATGTAGAAAAATCTATAGTCTGCAGAAAAATATGATTTCAAGTTTGTTAATCTTCTTATGTCATGTACTTCCTAGGAAAAATATGTTTCATGCATGTGCTGTGGGAAAATTTTGAGGTGTAGTTCAAGTACCTTTAATGGCTGATTTTTGTTATTTTTGCTAGAGAGCAAACTTTGTATAAAACATGCATGTGATAATTTTTGTACAGTCATTGTATGCTATGAAGAACCTAGGAAAAATATTAATTCTGTTGTTTGACACTTTTCACAGTTCAAAGTATTTTTATGTACAAAATCATGCCATAGCTTGTGATTTTTGTGTAGGCTAATCCACTCATTCAAATATCATGAAAATCTGATGGTAGTCTACTTAGAGTAGTACCATGCTACTGTAATTTTCTCAGATTTTTATAAGCACCAAAAATAGAGATTGCTGTTGTAGCCCTAATTAAAAAGGAAATAAAATAATCCTCTTTAATACAAGGTTAGTTAATAATAATAGCTTTGGTGTATCTTTGAGGCATTTCATAAGATATGTTGACTTAACATATTAGTAGTAGAACAGAATGCAGTAGATGACATGTGCTTGTAGTATAAGTTTCTTGGATGATGTTGACTACCTTGCATTTAAACATATCCATTGCATTCATCTCCTTCGATGCACCGTTTGCATAATCACTTACGCGCATTGCATCATACAGGATCGCAAACCGAGAACCCAGTCGTCATACCCGAGGAGCCCGAGGAGCAGTTCGAGGTGCAGCCGCAGGAAGTGCCAGAAGCCGACGAGGAGGACGTTGAGGAACTTCCGGAGTGCCCCGATCACCGTCCGAGCTCCTTCGAGAGAGGCAAGCCCCGGAGCATTTTTCTCCCGGTTTGCAATGATTTAATTAAATACTTTACTTTAAATTGATGCATTACGTTCAGGAGTTGTTTGCAACCGTTGCTGCATTATACCTTGTTTACCTTTGTTATACTATATCCTTGTTACCCTGGTATCCGCAGTCGAGTCAATGCTTAGCTGGCTTAGACCGGTAGAAGTCAGGGTGATTTCCTGTCACCTGCGAGCTATAGGTGGTTACCTGGATCTGCTTGGATGACTATGAAGTCATGGTATAACTAAGTGTTAAATGAAGTTGAGACCGGACGGAGACTTGCAGAGTTTTGGACTGTAGTGTTTTCCGTCTGTGTCGATTAAGGACCGACCGTTGTTGGGCCTCGAGTCATGTTGAACGCATGCCTTACATTTAGCTGGCCGGATAAAGTACCTTCCGACCGCGAAGCTGGGAGATTTTTCGGGCCGAGTAGATTGCCCGCAACGCACTGTGCCGGAGCAGGTGTGGTAGGACACGGGGGCGGGATGATAAGACCAAAGTGCAGTCGGTCGGCCCCCGGGTACATGTGGTTCCTGGCAAACTCGAGATTCCTGGAAAGTTGACTCGGTGATCAATATCTCACTTTAGCGGGTGAGTGAGGTTTGTGTAAGGAATAAATCACCAGCTGGTTAGGAATCGATTCGAATCGCCATCGCTCCTGGATAGTGAGCACTTGACTTGAGTTACTTCATCGTAGTAAATGTTATGGAACACTTGGACAGTTATAATGAATATGACAGTATGGAAGTTGTTTAATGATCATTGGTTATCATTATCTGCTTAATCACATGTTTACTCTAGTATAGGTGCAAATCTAGTCGACAGGTTAATAATAATTAACTTGGCAATAATGCTTTTCGAAAAGTTCTTGAAATGCTAAAAATGCTTCTTTTTGCAAATGAGTCAGCTACCCTACTATAAAGCCCTTCATAATCCTTGGTGTCATTTATTTTCGGTTATGTCGGGTAAGTCTAGCTGAGTACCTTCTCGTACTCAGGGTTTTATTCCCACTTGTTGCAGATGGGCAGATGTATTACGGCTACTGTATCAACTGCCTTTATCCTGCGATGGGTGATGCTTAGGACCATGGGCATGGTCATTCCTTACGTCTCATCTGATGCTTTTGTTGGAGATGATCATTCGCTGGCACTATATTTAAACTCCGCGTGAGTGTGTGTGTGGTTTGAACAAATGACTTCCGCTACTTTTATTCGAACTGGTTTGTAATAACTATGTTGAAACTCTGATGTATCTGAGATTGTGAACTTTTATGTAATATGTGATGGTGACCGCTAAACTTATTACGATCTTGGCTGGAATGGAAGTTGGTTTGAAATCCTTCGTGATTTCACGGACTACCGGGTTATACGGGCTTAAGTTTGCTAAATCGTCTGCTCTGGCGGATGATTTTCTTACTTAATTTCGTATAATTGGTCGGTTCTGTTACAGCTGGCATCAGAGCATGGTTTAGCGTGTTACTGTTCACAAGTGTATTTAAAACAAAAAGGCATTTGGAAAACGTGATTTTAAAACTATAAAGTGTGCCAGTGATCATATCCTTTATGCCCAGTTAAGGACTTTAGGTGGCTTAATTAAGTACTGACTGGGGTTCTTGCATCATATTTCTCTTTCGTCGCTCATACGGCGTGCTATTGTATGAGTGCCACTTGTTTGAGTGGTAATGAATGGATCATTTGCCTCTACGCGTCGGTAAGTGTGAGTTGTGAGAGCATGATCGGATACACCGCCGATCTAGGGTGAATGCTTATATGATGCTGGAGTAATTACATGTTCTACGCATGTTTTACAAAGGTATCTCATGTATGGGTCTTCCGTCTGTTGAGGCGATGCCGTCAATAGGACGATGGTTCGGGTAGTTACTACCGTTGTACACGTATCTGGGGATTCGTGTAGAGCGTGTAGATAAAACTTTACTGCTTTTATGCATTCATTGGGAATTGGGCTGAAATGAATCTTCTGCAGGTACATAACAACGATATCGTGTAGAACGTATTAGCTACGTATTGAGAGATCGTTGTATGCCACCGAATTCGTCGTTAGAAATTATTTATTTCCTAAGTTTGTGAGAACGTACGGCACGTACATACATCATGTTACTTATGCATTTCATTCATGTCATGCATTCCTCCCCTTATAAATTGATTATCTCCTTTTGATAAAAGTTGTATCACCTAAAATATGTTTCCCCGAGGTAATAAAAGAACTTTTGCTACAGATGGCCCGCACGAAGCAGACCGCCCGTAAGTCCACCGGAGGAAGAGCACCTCGACGTCCGTTGGCCCTGAGGGAGCACCGCACCACGGACACCTTCTTGAGCGAGTTTGGCATGCCAACTTTGCTTTGGAGAGTGCTCCATGATGTGGGGTACCCAGAGGGTCAAGAGCCGGTGTACTCTTGGAATGAGAGCCAGTTAGCAGAGGATGGACTCGCAGTGGTGGAGATCACGGTTCCTGCTCTCGGTGATGCTCCAGATTGGGATGGTTGGCATTTGGAGTTTGAGGGTCGCACTCCAGCTGAGGGTGCAGAGGGAGCAGCCTTCCGTGTCATCAGGGACATTATGAGCAGATTTCCCAGTGAGCTTGCAGCAGCTCTAGCTGGTACTTTTCCTAGGGATGATCCTCGTGATGCCATTTGGGTTCAGCCTCAGGGAAGTGCATTGGTCAGAGGTCCAGCTGAAGGACAGGCTAGCGACAACCAGGCAATGAGTGCTATGTTCGCCGCCATCAGAGCGTATGAAGGTCTCGAGAGTACCTACTGGACTTTGACGGGCTTGCGTAGTGAGGATAAGCTAAAAGGGAAGAAGCAGAAGAAGAGACAGGCACGTGCTATAGCTAGCTTGCAGGAGCAGTTGGCTGATATGAACTTACAGCGAGATCAGGCGGTTGAGAGAGGTGATAGAGCTATGCAGCGAGTGCATACGTTGACTCAAGCCAACAACAATGCAGACCGCATGATTGGACAGCTGGTTCAGGAAAGGAATGAAGCCTGGAACGCAAGAAACCTTCTGCTGCAGAGGGTCGATGAGCTAGAGGAATACAACGGCAACCTGCACGAGGAGTTTCACGCGCTCTACAATGGGGTTGGCCCATATGCTCCACCGAACGCCGCTGGCATGGACATCGACGACGACAACCAGGACGAGCCTGTAGTTTCACCTGGAGGCGACTGGTGACGTCTCCGATCCCGACGATGGCCCCGAGGAGTAGGCTAGTTGCCTTGCGCTAGTATCTAGGTCTTGTCGCGATGACCTTTCTTTTGTTGGCATTGTAACCTATCGTATGTTGCTTCGAACGTATGAGACTTGGCATGTGGTTGGAACTTGATTTTCGAATGCGATATCTGAACGCATAAAAAGTCCAGTGTATGTATGCTGGCAATTTGATTGTATGGACGCGATGTTTGCCGTTTAAGTAATTCGATTAAGTGCTGTTGTTTTAATTGGGATGCGATTGTTGTGCCTCTGTTTTATTGTATGAATTTATTCTCTCCAGTAAATTCAGTACGGCATAATTTTTCCTTCACTCGCAATTATTACAGCTTCACTCAATCGTTACTTGTTGCTGAAATATGCAGATGACAAACACTCGCCGAACCACGTATGAGGCCGCTGAGCCCGGTGCTAACGGTGCGGGGACCGGTGGTGGTGGTGGAAACCACGGCAACAACAATGAACCTCCCCATGAACCACATTTGCCACCTCCTCCCCCGTTTACCCCCGAGATGTTCCTCGCACAGCTGCTCGGGAGTCAGCGCAACGCGGAACAATCCCAGAAGAACATGGAGGATTTTCTGCGCACCATCGCCAACAACGTTCAACGTGGTAACAATCAAGGTGGTGGCATGGGAGTGAACCAATATAGCAGCTTCAAAGATTTCATGGACACCAGGCCGCCAGTATTCAAGGAAGCAACAGAGCCACTCGATGCTGAGGAATGGATCAACACGATGGAAGATAAATTCCGTGTGTTGAGGATGACTGAGGTTCTAAAAACGGAGTATGCTGCACTTCAATTGCAAGGACCGGCGGGAATGTGGTGGAAGCACCATCGCACCACCTTCCCTCCAAATGCTCAGATTTCTTGGAGAGAGTTTGCTGAGGCCTTCCGTGGAGTCTATATTCCACCCGGGCTGACCGAGAATGAAGTTGGGAGAGTTTCTGGCATTGAACCAGGGCACCAAGACCGTGACGCAATACCTGCATGCCTTCAACAACTTGTGTCGCTATGCTCCCGACATGGTTGACACAGATGCTAAAAGAATAGCCAGTTTTAAGAGGGGTCTCAATCCAAAAATGATGAAGCATGTTGGTACCAACAACCGCGTCAGATTCAATGACTTCATCAGCGACTGTCTGAAGCAGGAGAAGAATAACAACGCCAGCACCGCAGCCAAGACACGCAAGAGAGCCTTTGAAGGTGGGCCGTCTCAAGCTAGAGCACCTATGGGAGGTCGTCCTCCATATCGCCCATCGGCACCTGGCGCTAGATTCAGGCCACCTCAGCCAAGAAGTCAGAATTTCCGTGGACCTCAAAAGCCGTACAAGATGGCAGTACAGCCCAACAAAGCAGCCGCAACTGCGGTACAAGGCAGTTCCAAGGGAGCTGTGGGATCTGCCGGGACAGTGAAGAGGACCCTGCTATAACTGTGATCAACCCGGTCATTTCTCGAGGTTTTGTCCAGTACCCGCCCAAGAAGAAGCAGCAGACTTATAATGCTAGAGTGCATAGTACAACAGTGGATGAAATTCCAGAGGGAGAGCCCGTCACTGCTGGTAAGTTTCCTATCAACGAAAACCCTGCAGTTGTTCTATTTGATTCTGGATCATCGCATTCTTTTATGAGTCAAGCATTTGCACAGAAACATGGACAACTATGCACAGAATTGGGTTATGGGTACCGTATAAGTTCAGCAGGGGCTGATGTTTTGACCAACCGGATGGTTCGAGGGGCAACCCTTGAATTAGGTAGCAGGAAGTTCCGAGTGAACTTGATAGTTATGCCTGGGTTAGTCTTGGATGTCATTATAGGGATGAATTGGATGAAGGATTGGGGAGCAGTCATAGATACTGGAAGTCGAGTACTTACCCTTAAGGATCCCCTAGGTGAGGGTACTTTCCAAGTACCATTGCCTCGAAGAACAGACCTTATAAGTGTTACATGTGCTACGGCAGTCATTCCTATTCATCAGATTCCGGTAGTGTGTGAATTTCCGGATGTATTCCCGGATGAGCTACCTGGTCTTCCGCCTAGATAGGGAGATTGAGTTTGGAATTGAGCTAGTCCCCGGAACAGCTCCGATTTCAAGGAGACCCTATCGGATGCCTCCAGATGAGTTAGCTGAGCTGAAGAAGCAATTAGAAGATTTGTCAAAAAAGGGGTTTATTCGGCCAAGCAAGTCTGAATGGGATGTCCCGCCTTATTTGTGAAAAAGAAGAAAGAGGGCACGTTGAGAATGTGCGTAGATTATAGGCCACTCAATGCTGTGACCATTAAGAATAAATATCCCTTGCCACATATTGATGTTCTGTTTGACCAATTATCCAAGGCCAAGGTGTTCTCAAAAATAGATTTGAGATCCGGTTATCATCAGATCAAGATTAGGCCACAGGATATACCGAAAACTGCATTTTCCACCAGATACGGGTTGTATGAGTATCTTGTCATGTCTTTTGGCTTGACAAATGCTCCTGCATACTTTATGTTTCTGATAAATACAGTTTTCATGCCAGAATTGGATAAATTTGTGGTAGTGTTCATCGATGACATTCTGGTGTACTCCGAGAACGAGAAAGATCATGAAGAGCATCTGAGAACTGTCTTGACCAGACTTAGAGATCATCAATTGTATGCTAAGTTTAGCAAATGCGAATTCTGGTTGAAGGAAGTTCCTTTCCTTGGTCACATTCTGTCAGAGAATGGAGTTTCAGTCGATCCAAGTAAGGTGCAAGAAGTTATGAATTGGAAAGCACCGACCACAGTTCCTGAGATTAGAAGTTTCTTAGGACTAGCGGGTTATTACCGTCGCTTTATACCAGATTTCTCAAAGATTGCCAAACCGATGACGAGTCTCCTACAGAAGGATCACAAGTTTGTATGGACAGAGGAGTGTGAAGTAGCTTTCCACACTTTGCGGAAACTGTTGACCACTGCTCCTGTTCTAGCACAACCAGATATCGAGAAACCATTTGATGTGTTTTGCGACGCATCGAAGACTGGATTGGGCTGTGTTCTTATGCAAGAAAGGAGAGTCATTGCTTATGCATCACGACAATTGAGAAAGCACGAGGTCAACTATCCAACACATGATCTTGAACTTGCTGCAGTTGTGCACGCCCTAAAAATTTGGAGACATTATCTACTTGGTAATGTGTGCAATATTTTCACGGATCACAAGAGTCTTAAGTATATCTTTACCCAACCAGAGCTAAACATGAGACAGCGCAGATGGTTGGAATTGATCAAGGATTACAACTTGAATGTGCAATATCATCCTGGAAAAGCCAATGTAGTGGCAGATGCTTTGAGCAGAAAGTCACATTACTTGAATGTGCAGCCATTACTTGAAGATGGGTTCGATCTAATGCATCCTGCTGTGTTACATAGTATTCAGATTAGTTGCTCTTTGGAGAGTAAGATAATAGAAGGCCAGAAAACCTGACAAGGGGATATTCCACATCAAAGAGAAAATAAAAGAAAAGCCGTCTCAACACTTTAAAGTGGATGAACAGGGCGTGTTGTGGTTTGACAACCGTCTTGTGGTTCCCAAGGATCGAGAGCTTAGGAATAAACTCATGGATGAAGCTCACCTTTCTAAGCTATCTATCCATCCCGGAAGTAGTAAGATGTATCAAGAACTAAGATCTCGCTATTGGTGGACCAAAATGAAGAAAGAAATTACAGCATATGTTGTCAGATGTGACACATGTTGTCGAGTGAAAGCCATTCACATGAAACCTGCCGGTATGTTGCAACCCTTATCAGTCCCTAGTTGGAAGTGGGACGATATCAGTATGGATTTTATCACGGGTTTGCCCACTACTCAAAAAGGACATGATTCGATTTGGGTAATTGTGGATCGTCTTACCAAGACCGCTCATTTCTTGCCGGTCAAAACAGATTATCGACCACCTCAATATGCCGAGAAGTATATCGCAGAAATTGTGAGGTTGCATGGTATACCAAAGACCATAGTATCTGATAGAGGCTCACAGTTCACGGCTCACTTTTGGGAACATTTACACAAAGGCTTAGGAACTAGTTTGATTCGCAGTACCGCTTATCATCCTCAGACAGATGGTCAGACTGAACGAGTGAATGCTGTTTTGGAAGATATGTTAAGAGCCTGTGTATTGTCTTCTAAGGGATCATGGGAGTCATGGTTACCGTTAGCTGAGTTTTCTTATAATAATAGTTATCAAGAAAGCATCAAGATGGCCCCATTCGAAGCTTTATATGGCAGAAAATGTAGAACACCATTGAATTGGGTCGAGCCTGGTGATAGAAGGTATTATGGCATTGACTTTGTAGAAGAAGCCGAGAAGAAAGTTCATATTATTCAGCAGAATATGAAAGCTGCCCAATCACGTCAGAAAAGCTATGCAGACAAAAGAAGGAGACCCCTTGCATTTGAAGTTGGTGACTATGTTTATCTGAAAGTCACGCCAATGAAGAAGAAAAGGTTTGGAATCCGAAGAAAGCTTGCCGCGAGATTCGTAGGACCATACAAGATCTTGGAACAAAGAGGTCCGGTAGCCTACAAGTTAGAGTTACCTGAGACAATGAGTACCGTTTTCCCTAGTTTTCCATGTATCACATCTCAAGAAATGTTTGCGTGTTCCGGAGGAAAGAATAGAACCTCGAGGTATTCAACTCAAATCAGATTTGGTGTATCGTGAGCAACCAGTCCGAGGTGTTAGACACTAAGGAACGTGCTACTCGGAATAGTGTGGTGAAAACATACAAGATACAGTGGGATCATCATGATGAGGGAGATGCAACTTGGGAAACAGGAGAGTATCTACAAAAAGCTTATGAAGAATTTTATAACAAATGGTTCGTAACCCAAATCTCGGGACGAGATTTTTATAAGGGGGGAGGGCTGTAACACCCCGGTGTTATGCCTGCATTTAGGCACTGCAAATCACGCATATCATGCATCATCAAGCATCCAAATCATACATGCTTAATCATGTGAATAACAATTGAAACATTGCTTTGAAACATCTGAAACATGCGTGAAACCTGAATGTTGCATACACCTGTTTAAGAATTGTTTTGCCCTGAATTTTTCTTGCTAGGTTAGTAAAACATGTTTGGCTACTATTGTAAATCATCTAGCAATGTTTAGTTCAATTTTTGGAGCAATGTTTGTATTCAAATTAATTCAAAATTTGGCTTCAAAAATAAATTCCAAAAATTAGGGTTTTGAGCTAAACGTGGACTTTGATGTTACAATTCAAAATCTAGAAAGAATTTGGCTTTGGTCATAAAAGCAAAGTTGTAGAGAATTAAATTCTAAACAACTTTCATTTTTGGTACATTTTCAAAAGATGTCATTTTCTTGTTCAAAATAATATTTGAAAGATGGCAATTAAAAATTCCTTGAAAATTTTATTTGGAAAAGGATTTTTCTCCTTCGCGGGCCGCCGCCTCGCTTCTGGCCCGCCTGCCGAAGCCGGCCCAGCGCGCCAGCGAACCCGCCCGCGCGCGTCGGCCCACCTCGCGCGCCGGCCTGCTCACGCCATCCCGCGCTGCGCTCGCCTCGGCCCAGCCCGCGCCGTTCCCCTGCTGGCCCGCTCGTCCACGCGCCGACCGCGGCAGAGAACTCCCGCCGCGTGGCGACCATGTGCCGGCGTCGCCCGCTGTGTGGCAGCCGCGGTTTGACCCCGCGCCCGCCTTCACCTGCTGGTGCCCGTGCGCTCGCTCACTCCCGCCCGCGCTGCCTCTCCTCCCCGCCAGAGCCGAGAGCCCCAAGCTCTGCCGCTCGCCGCGCCACGCACCCGCCGGCGCAATTCGCCGCGGCTTCCTCACCTCGACCGGCAATCACGCGCCTGCAACTCCGCCTCACCCTCCTTCAAGTCGCGCTCGCGCTTGCGCTGCCTTCCGAGCACAGGTTGAGCCTCCCCGAGCCTCGCCACCGACGGCCATGACGCCGCCGTGCTCGGCCGCCATGGAAGCCGTCTTCCTTCTCTTCTCCAGCCTCGCCTAGCTACCCTACCGTGCTCGCCGTCTTCTCGCGCATCCCGTGCGCTCGCCAGCTCGCCCTGCCGTGGCCGGAGATGGCCGCCAGCCTCGTGGCCGAGCCACGCCGCCGCGCCAGCGCGAACACCGGCGAGGCCTATGCCTCAGCCAGCGAGCCGGGCCAGCCAGGCCGAGCGGAGTGGGCTGACGCCCTGCTGGGCCGTCCTCCCCTCCCCTGCGCTCGGGCCGCGCAGGCCGAAAACGGCCGTGGGCCAGCTGATTTCCAGCGGGCTGGCCCAGTATCGTTTAAATGAATTGTTTTTCATTTATTCTTTATTATTTGAAATCTGAAATGGTTTGAAAAATGTTTGGGTACTCAAATTTGCTCCAAATTTGTTGAAACAAATTTTGCTAGGTTCCTTATCATCAGATCTACTTGGGAAAATTATTGCATGTCATTTTTGGGATACTTTTCTGTAGGATTTTATTTAATCATGTATATTGCTGATAACTTGAAAAATATGTAGAAAAATCTATAGTCTTCAGAAAAATATGATTCCAAGTTTGTTAATCTTCTTATGTCATGTACTTCCTAGGAAAAATATGTTTCATGCATGTGCTGTGGGAAAATTTTGAGGTGTTGTTCAAGTACCTTTAATGGCTGATTTTTGTTATTTTTGCTAGAGAGCAAACTTTGTATAAAACATGCATGTGATAATTTTTGTACAGTCATTGTATGCTATGAAGAACCTAGGAAAAATATTAATTCTGTTGTTTGACACTTTTCACAGTTCAAAGTATTTTCATGTACAAAATCATGCCATAGTTTGTGATTTTTGTGTAGGCTAATCCACTCATTCAAATATCATGAAAATCTGATGGTAGTCTACTTAGAGTAGTACCATGCTACTGTAATTTTCTCAGATTTTTATAAGCACCAGAAATAGAGATTGCTGTTGTAGCCCTAATTAAAAAGGAAATAAAATAATCCTCTTTAATACAAGGTTAGTTAATAATAATAGCTTTGGTGTATCTTTGAGGCATTTCATAAGATATGTTGACTTAAACATATTAGTAGTAGAAGAGAATGCAGTAGATGACATGTGCTTGTAGTATAGTTTCTTGGATGATGTTGACTACCTTGCATTTAAACATATCCATTGCATTCATCTCCTTCGATGCACCGTTTGCATAATCACTTACGCGCATTGCATCATACAGGATCGCAAACCGAGAACCCAGTCGTCATACCCGAGGAGCCCGAGGAGCAGTTCGAGGTGCAGCCGCAGGAAGTGCCAGAAGCCGACGAGGAGGACGTTGAGGAACTTCCGGAGTGCCCCGATCACCGTCCGAGCTCCTTCGAGAGAGGCAAGCCCCGGAGCATTTTTCTCCCGGTTTGCAATTATTTAATTAAATGCTTTACTTTAATTGATGCATTACGTTCAGGAGTTGTTTGCAACCGTTGCTGCATTATACCTTGTTTACCTTTGTTATACTATATCCTTGTTACCCTGGTATCCGCAGTCGAGTCAATGCTTAGCTGGCTTAGACCGGTAGAAGTCGGGTGATTTCCTGTCACCTGCGAGCTATAGGTGGTTACCTGGATCTGCTTGGATGACTATGAAGTCATGGTATAACTAAGTGTTAAATGAAGTTGAGACCGGACGGAGACTTGCAGAGTTTTGGACTGTAGTGTTTCCGTCTGTGTCGATTAAGGACCGACCGTTGTTGGGCCTCGAGTCATGTTGAACGCATGCCTTACATTTAGCTGGCCGGATAAAGTACCTTCCGACCGCGAAGCTGGGAGATTTTTCGGGCCGAGTAGATTGCCCGCAACGCACTGTGCCGAAGCAGGTGTGGTAGGACACGGGGGCGGGATGATAAGACCAAAGTGCAGTCGGTCGGCCCCCGGGTACATGTGGTTCCTGGCAAACTCGAGATTCCTGGAAAGTTGACTCGGTGATCAATATCTCACTTTAGCGGGTGAGTGAGGTTTGTGTAAGGAATAAATCACCAGCTGGTTAGGAATCGATTCGAATCGCCATCGCTCCTGGATAGTGAGCACTTGACTTGAGTTACTTCATCGTAGTAAATGTTATGGAACACTTGGACAGTTATAATGAATATGACAGTATGGAAGTTGTTTAATGATCATTGGTTATCATTATCTGCTTAATCACATGTTTACTCTAGTATAGGTGCAAATCTAGTCGACAGGTTAATAATAATTAACTTGGCAATAATGCTTTTCGAAAGGTTCTTGAAATGCTAAAAATGCTTCTTTTTGCAAATGAGTCAGCTACCCTACTATAAAGCCCTTCATAATCCTTGGTGTCATTTATTTTCGGTTATGTCGGGTAAGTCTAGCTGAGTACCTTCTCGTACTCAGGGTTTTATTCCCACTTGTTGCAGATGGGCAGATGTATTACGGCTACTGTATCAACTGCCTTTATCCTGCGATGGGTGATGCTTAGGACCATGGGCATGGTCATTCCTTACGTCTCATCTGATGCTTTTGTTGGAGATGATCATTCGCTGGCACTATATTTAAACTCCGCGTGAGTGTGTGTGTGGTTTGAACAAATGACTTCCGCTACTTTTATTCGAACTGGTTTGTAATAACTATGTTGAAACTCTGATGTATCTGAGATTGTGAACTTTTATGTAATATGTGATGGTGACCGCTAAACTTATTACGATCTTGGCTGGAATGGAAGTTAGTTTGAAATCCTTCGCGATTTCATGGACTACCGGGTTATACGGGCTTAAGTTTGCTAAATCGTCTGCCCTGGCGGATGATTTTCTTACTTAATTTCTTATAATTGGTCGGTTCTGTTACAACCTCATATTGTTAATGTGCTTAAGTGAACTTTGTGTACTCTTGTATGCACAAATTTAGGGGGAGCTCGGCCTATATCTTGTGGGATTATTGGTTTCTTTCAAGTGTTTGATGTGCAGTCCCACACATGGAAAAAGAAGGATGGGTAGTTCCTTTGGATTCTCTAGGTGTTTCACAATTATTCTAGGAGGTCTTGGTCTTTACAAACCAAGTGGTCCTGGTTTAAATGTTGAATATCACAATCCTTTAAATGGACCTAGATTTGGATGAGATGGAGAAAATAATTGAAGAGTGGGCTTTCATTGCTATTTCTCTTCTCTAAGTGCTCATCAAGTACCTATGATCCATCCCATTGATCTCCCAGGATCTTATCAACAAAGAGTGGTAACTCCTAGTTCATAACTTACAAATTTTATGAATTTTACCTTTGCTCTCTGTGTGAGTTGCTTTAGGTAAAGAAAGAACTAGGAAACTAATATAGATCTTGGATGATCACAAAATCTTTAATTCACCACATTTCATCAAGAGTGAACTATAGCCATCCAAATCATTGAAGTCTAACTTATGATGGTCATATCGATGAAAATATGTGTGGTGATCTATCTACCTTGGTGGTGGTATGTTTCCTTGGCATAATTTTAGTTGTTGCAAAATTATAATGCCTTGACCAAGATATAGGATGAACTCCCCTCGACTCTTAAACCGATTCTAGTGCATTTCACAAGTAATTCAAGCACTTGATGCACATATTAAGGGGGAGCCCATCCTATGCCTTGTGTCTTTTAAGACTAACCGTTTCTTCTAGTGAATTTGTGTAGTCTCTTGCTGAGAATGAGTTTCTCATGGGTATGCTACATTAATTCAATCCAAATTGCACCACCTAGATGATATTATGAGATATGGGCATGCATTCCAATTGGCATCAACTGGTGAAGATCATTTCAATAGAACAACACTTGCACTTGTTGATCTTGAGATTTCTCTTGGTTGGGCTGGATAGCTCTCGAAACAAGCTTTCTAGAAAGTCCAAGATCACTAAAAACGGAGTTCAGAGTAAAGAGATATGACGTTTTCCATGAGGTGACCTGTGCTGTTTCTGAGAGCTATAGGCCTGCGGCAGTGCCGTGCATAAGGGCAGCAGTGCCGCACTTGTACAGGTCTTGATGTCTAGTTTTTGAACTCCAATGGCTAGTTTTGGTTTTAGGTGTATATATACTCATCCCACGGCCCCTGGGCTAGCTGCTGACGATCAAAATATTACAAAGCCTTGTGAAGACCCTCTCAATTGGTGTCAAAATTATGAAGATCATATTTCAATTGGTATTGATTGATAATCTTTAACTTAGTATATCAAGAAATTTGTCTTCAGCTGATATCTCAATATGACAACAAGAGCTAGCAATGGACTTTCAATTGATATCAAGCACAAATTTATGAATCTCCTTGAAGATGATGATGAGAGATGGGCACAAATGAAATTATCTTGCACAAAGAAGTACTAGCCCCATCAAAGCATTAAATCCAAGTATTGAAATCATCTTCATGGCAGAGATTATGAGGCTTAGAACAAAGATATATAACTCCATGAACTCATGTATTACCTTTGTGCATCTAGGCCTTTACATGCTAGTGTGTGCATGTGTATGCAATTTTTGAGTCACACCATAAGTTTGTTCTTATGGTGGCGATTAGAGAATTCTTTAGATATTTGGTTGATACCTCTTGTGGTGATGGCATGAGTTTGTCTCATGTTATACTATCATCTAAGTGAGGTATGAGCCAAATATGCTAACCTCTCAAGAATCTTGACCTAAAAGTTGCATACTTTGTTTGGTAGAAAATAGGTGAGAAATCCCATATGCTTAACTTTTACCTACTCTTGCCCTCATGTGTCGACCATCATTTCTTCTTGCTTGGTCCATCTATGCAATTAAATGAGACTTGATAAGAAACTGTAAAAGATGATGAGTTAGAGACAGCTGCAAGCAGGTTTTATCAAGAAAAAGAATTTTGAAAATGACACAGGAAGCTTTGCTGGATTTGGAATCAGCATGGTAGGGCGGCACTGCCGCCCCTTGAGGCTGGCAGTGCCGCTCTCTGAAAACTGGGCTGTTTTCTGCCAATTTTGTACCATCATTTCTTCCTTTTGGTGGAGAGATCCTTTTTGGAGATTAATGCCAAATGCCAAAGGAGGAGAAATATTGGGGGAGAATGTAAGGGGAGAGAGATTGATATGAGGATGAAAAGGGGTAAAGGAGAGGCATACATATACATATAAGGTTTAATAAAAAAAATATTGTGGTGTGTGCAAAGATAGTTTAAATTGATGCTCTTGATAAGGACCATTTATGCTAGTGTGTGGCATTCATGCCTTGAGTGATGCTTATTTTCTCCTGTGCTGGTCAGGCAGGTGCGGCAGTGCCGCTCTCTGGTGTGGCAGTGCCGCCCTCTGCTGGTCAGCAATCTTTGAGTGCATGAACTGTCATGAGCATCACGGTTATCATGTTACACCTTGCACCCCATAGATGCTAAGATATAGGGGAGTTCCCACACTTCATCTGAAAATATGTGCATTTGGCATTTGAGGCCAAAATTTGAATTCCTTCAATGCACATATTTAGGGGGGAGCTCACTATATAATAGGATTCAAAATCTTAATGTTTATCAATCTCTTGTAAGCTTTAGTTGTGTTGTCATCAATCATCAAAAAGGGGGAGATTGTAAGTACATCTAGCCCTTTAGTGGGTTTTGGTAAATTGAATGACAACACAATTAAAGGTCTAATAAGTTTGCTAAGTGTTGAACAGAAAATTGAGTCTATTGCATATACTTGTGGGTTGTGTATTAACAAGTATATACAAGGTTCAACTAGTAGGCAAATTTGATGATATGCCACATTATGTTAAAGTGAATGTCAAACTGTGTATTGTTGTATTGGAAGTTTTTGGAAGCAATCTAGTTCAAGCAAAAGACAACAATACAAATGGAATCAATAAAATGGCTTCTATGTTGTGGGATATCATAGTATCATGTGAAAGCAAACATACTTGGTAAATGACAATGTATAGTGGATATAAGTCGGTCTCTATATTGATTTGCTTACATGGATGAATATATGAAAGATCAATTGGAATGTCAAGCCAAAATGAGAAGGGAATAAGGAATCATGAATTAGCTTGACCATATTGATGTTGATCCATGTATGTCTCTATGTGAGACAAACTGAAGCTTGATTGATCTCAACATTCATATCTAGAAAACATTCAAGCAAGGATCAAAATATTGAAGAAATATTTTTCAATGGATGCTTAATATAATGTGACTTAAGTATGGCTTGATAGGGTGAAGATAGCAAGGAAAGGGCTTTGAGGTACTAAGCGAAGGTAAAGGGCAAGCGACGGCTTGGCAACTGAGGTACCATGGCTAAGGTGAAGAAGAGAGTACTTGCATTGAGTCGAGGTACTAATCAAGCTATGGGGAGTCATATTGTGTTGAGGATCAAATCATTAGTGGAAGTGACTTGAAGCCATGAAGGTGAACTCATATGTATGGAAATGGTTCAAGTCACATAATCAAGGTATAATGAGAATGAGGAAAACATATTCGATAATAGAAGCTTTCAATTGCCAAATAAAGTGACAACCAGCTCAAAGGCATTTACATTCTTTTATGCTTTGAATTTGAGTTTAGGAAAAACCATACTATAAAGAGGGATTCTAGTACAGTTGATTAACTATGCAACTAGATGCTCAAAACTACAGATCTATATCCTCTTACCCAGCCAAAGCAGCTAGCCAAAAATCTCTAGATTCTACCTGTTTTGGCTAGGGCAGCAGTGCCACCCAAAAATGACCGTTGGGACCCAAGAGGTATAAATACCATTTGGGCCGGCCCACAACGGTCTATTTTTAGTTAGAAAGGGAGATAATTTTTTCTAGTCAAAGTACAAGATGCAGCAACGGTTACCAATCAACACCTAGCAACTTAATGCATAACTAAAGTTTAACATTACTCAAGTGTAATTTAAAACAGAGATAGATAGGAAAGTGAAATGTCTGAGGCTTGCCTTGGCGAAAAGTGGAGGGTCCATGGTTCAGGCACCCCGGAAGTGGTTCAAAGACTTGTCCTTCGCCTTTGGGTGGCAACTCCTGAGGGTTCTTCTCCTCGACGATCACATACTCAAATGGAATGTCCTCCTCCGATCCTATATGTATGTAGGCGGTGCATAAATAAAGTGAATCATAAAAGATGCAAGGTAATGATGTCATGATATGAAATAAGGATGCACTCATGTAGCCCTAATAACATAGGAAACTAGGGTTGTATTAACAACATAAAGGTGACAAAGTGTGGCTTATAATCAAATCTTTTTACTGAGTAGGTGCATATCACTTCTCTGGTAGAGAAGACAAGATTTTAATTCATCTAAAGCTTACTAATGTTGGATATGTTTGGCACATCAACAAAAGTTCCTAAAGCAACCTGGCATGATCAAACAATTATCTACCGAAAAAAGTTAGAAGCTAGGCAAGCCATAACATAACAAACATAGGAAAATAAGAGACCGCATCAAAAGGAATCCTATATGTTCACAACCAGTACAGTAGCTAAGACACACCTAAAACATGATAAGAAAGTTAAAGTTGCAACCCAAAAATATTTGTAGCATGCCCAATCCATTTACTTAGTAAACAAGGCATAAAAGAAAAAGGTCAGCTGCTGTACAAATCTGATTTGCAGAAAAATACAGCAGCACATATGTGCTATGAATAGTATACCACACAAATTTCATCACATTTGAATACATGGAGTATCATATATAAAAAGGACAAATAATATATACTTAATTTAACCTAAACAGGGTCAGCCCACTTTTATTGTCAAACAACAGATTTCATAATTATGTTGCATAGAGCATGTCACTAGAAAACTATGAAAATTGGTTTCATGAATTTTGTATACCTATAGTTTTAAATATCATTTTTGGAAGCAAAAAGGTATTATTATTGGTAAATAAAAACAGTATATAATTTTTTTCAAACAGAAAAAATTATGACTCTAACATGTAGAGCACAGCAAGACAAAGCTAACAAAATTTGATTCACCAATTTTGGACTTTCCTAGCTCAAGTTATGTATTTTTGAAGTTTAATTCAAATTCTGAAAAAAGAAAAACAGAAAACAAACAAACAAAATACGCTCTAACCACAGCTAAGTGCACCCGGTCCATGCACCCAGAAGCGTTGACCGCAGGGGCCCAAGGTCCACCGACCCCACTTGTCATAGGGACAGAGCAGAGCCGCCTGGTTAACAGGCAATAGCTCACCATCAGCGAGGTTGTCGGCAACAGGACCACCATCGTTAGACTCCTCGTCTCATTCTGCATCTAACGAGGTAGATTAAGGTGGGGTGCTCGACTCCTAATCTAGGCGGCGGTGCGATGGCACTAAGCCACGATGGCGGCAACGGACTCACCGTCTCCGGCCAAGGTTTGGCCGGTGGCCACGAGCATGGGCTCTAGGGAGCTCGCACGAGGATCTAGAGGTTAGGGTAAGGCTCGGCGGGGCTGCAGCGAGGCGTAGCCGCGTGGATGGCGGCGCGGCGGCCAGAGCGCGACAGCGGCAAGCCGTGTTCCAACGAGGGAACGGTGGTAGAGATTAAATTGGCTTCGAAGCTAGCTTCTACGTCCAAAGGTGATGCTAAAATAAGAAGAAAGGGCAGAAGAGGGAGACAGGCACGAGCTGGTGGCCATGGCGCCCATGGCGGCGGCTTGGCCCAAGGGCCCTCACCTACGAAGAATGACGTCGCAACTAGGTTGGGATGGGAGAGCCGCGCATGGCGAAGCTATGGACGCGACGAATTGGATGGGGAGCGAGTAGTGGCTGCAAAAACAGCTAGCGGACAGAGAAGAACGGCGGGTGGCACAGCAAGGGGAGGAAAAGGAGTTGGCTGGCGCTGGGCATTGAATGGGCACGAGCGATGTTTCTCCAGGCTCGCCAGTGTAGCTCGGCCCCTATTCACGGCGGCTGCGTATCCCAACGGCGAAGCACCGAGAAGGACACTGTCGACGGTAGTGTAGCAACCGAGCTGGCTGTTGTCTATGCGGCACTGTAGCAGCCTAACAGAGCTACTTCCTCGCTCTCACTCTCCTGATCTGTTCATCCTCAGCTAAAACGTCATTACTAAAAGTTGTAGAACTAAAAGAGATCTCCGACATTGCTTTAATGAGTAACCACAAAAACTTGATAGTTTGGAAGATTTTGAATTTTAAAAATCTAACCTTGAAACTGAAAAACTGCATTCAGTTAACATGGCTACAAATGAATTGATTTGCTACTTTGGGCAATTTATTTAATAGCTAAACATTGACCAAACAATCCAACCAATAGCTCAATATCAAAGTGCAAACATCACACCAATTCATAGAAGCAAAGTTGTACAAATTTTGTTTATAAAAATTGATTAGATAAATTCCCAAACATTGAATTTGCTAACTGCTAATCTTAGACTTGAAAATTTTGTTAAGAGATTCAAAACAGTACTAGATTGAAACTTGTGGCTACTATTTGGACTTGTTAAAAGTGGATTTGATCCTTGATCCTTAAACAAAGTTTGTAGTACACAACCAACACTTCAACTTTTATTTAGAGTCAAACCTCAGAAAGGGTACTGAAATTATAATTATATTTTGGTCAAAACAGCATCATGAAAAAGGCTTCAAACCTAATTTAAACACTTAGAAGCATATTTTGACTAAATGATAAACACAAACCCTAACTCATTTGTGATCCTATGTTGATCTAACTTATTTAGGTGATCAAACATCAAGCACTTGAGTTATCACCTAAACAAATAAAGTCACACATTAAAAGCAAAGCATCACATAGAACCATTGTAGACTAAATCAAAAATATTATCATATGCGTATGATTATGAATGAATAAATGATGCTTATGCTTATGGAATGCAGGTGATAATGCAAGCTTAACACCTAGGGTGTTACATTAGCGTCCAGACGTCCGGACGGACACGCGCGTCTGAACGACCGCGTGCTACTGCGTTTGCTGCGCCCCGACCTGCTCTTGCTTCTGCTGTGCCCCACGCCTGCCCGGAGAGCATGCGTCTGGGGCCTTCCCAGCTGCATGCGAGAGAGAGAGAGCACATCACGCTTACCCATGGGTTGACCCGGGCTACATGCTACACTGTGGGGGCCACGCCTCCGTTTGGGTGCTAGCCCGCTCTAGCGCTCTGCATGCACGCATGCACTTTGACTAGGGAGTGACCGTCCGTTGCGTGCACGTCCAACTGTTAGAGCTGGCCCGCATGCACACATAGGCAGCATTGGCTGGGTGTGTGCAGCGCGTGCGTGCCCACAAGTTAGAGCGTGTGGGGAGCAGCACCTGTGGTAACATACTGAAACAAGGTGAAACAAATTGAAACTTACGCCTGGGCTGGGTAGGCAGGTATTGTCCTTCAGTCATATTCACGTAAGAGTGGGCAGACAGGTGCGTGGGCTGCCTGGTCGCCGCCTGGCCTGGGTAGGCTGACTGGCTGCCGCCGCCGCCGCCGCTGCCTGGGTAGGCTGGCTAGCACGCTTACCGCCACCACCGGGGTATATCACACATTATTAAAATTTACTTGAATCTTGTTTGGAACAATATTATGATATGAGATGAATTCATGTGTACTTAATATTGTGTTATATGTCCAGAATTTTACTCTAATTTTATGGAAATTTTTACTGTATTTTTGTGAATTTTAATAATGTGTGACATACCCCGGCGGCGGCAGCAAGCGTGCCAGCCAGCCTGCCCAGGTAACGGTGGCGGCAAGCCTGCCAGCTAGCCAATCCAAACGGCGGCAACAGCAGTGAAAGGTCCTAATATGGCTAGAGGGGGGTGAATAGCCTATTTAAAATCTACAAATCAACTAGAGCAATTTGATTAGTATAACAATTAGCAAAATGCAAACTTGCTCTAGCTTTATAAGGGTTGCAAGTCACCTATCCAATAATTTTAGTTGTTATGATCACTAGGCACATAATCCACTAGGTCACTACTCACTAAGAGCTCTCACAAATGCTACACTAAAGAGCTCCACTAGATGAACTTGATCCATAAAGCAAGCTCTTAATTCTAGCTACACTAAAGAGCTTGATATAGCTAGTTTGCGGGAATATAAATGAGTAAGTGAGGTGATTATACCGCCGTGTAGATGAGTGAACCAATCACAAGATGAATACTTTATTAATCACCGGAAGAATTGTAAGTGCATCTAGCCCTTTAGTGGGTTTTGGTAAATTGAATGACAACATAATTAAAGGTCTAATAAATTTGCTAAGTGTTGAACAAAAAATTGAGTCTATTGCATATACTTGTGGGTTGTGTATTAACAAGTATATACAAGGTTCAACTAGTAGGCAAATTTGATGATATGCCATATTGTGTTAAAGTGAATGCCAAACTATGTATTGTTGTATTAGAAGTTTTTAGAAGCAATCTAGTTCAAGCAAAAGACAACAATATAATTAGAATCAATGAAATGGCTTCTATGTTGTGGGATATCATAGTATCATGTGAAAGCAAACATACTTGGTAAATGACAATGTATAGTGGATATAAGTCGGTCTCTACATTGGCTTGCTTACATGGATGAATATATGAAAGATCAATTGGAATGTCAAGCCAAAATGAGAAGGGAATAAGGAATCGTGAATTAGCTTGACCATATTGATGTTGATCCATGTATGTCTCTATGTGAGACAAACTGAAGCTTGATTGATCTCAACATTCATATCTAAAAAATATTCAAGCAAGGATCAAAATATTAAAGAAATGTTTTTCAATGGATGCTTAATATAATGTGACTTAAGTATAGCTTGATAGGGTGAAGATAGCAAGGAAAGGGCTTCGAGGTACTAAGCGAAGGTGAAGGGCAAGCGATGGCTTGGTGGCCGAGGTACCATGGCTAAGATGAAGAAGAGAGTACTTGCATTGAGTCGAGGTACTAATCAAGCTATGGAGAGTCATATTGTGTTGAGGATCAAATCATTAGTGAAAGTGACTTGAAGCTATGAAGGTGAACTCATATGTATGGAAATGGTTCAACTCACATAATCATGGTATAATGAGAATGAGGAAAACATATTCAATAATAGAAGCTTTCAATTGCCAAATAAAGTGGCAACCAGCTCAAAGGCATTTACATTCTTTTATGCTTTGAATTTGAGTTTAGGAAAAGCCGTACTATAAAGAGGGATTCTAGTACAGTTGGTCAACTATGCAACTAGATGCTCAAAACTACAGATCTATATCCTCTTACCCAGCCAAAGCAGGCAGCCAAAAATCTCTAGATTCTACCTGTTTTGACTAGGGCAGTAGTGCTGCCCTGTGAGGGCGACAGTGCCGCCCATAATCGACCGTTGGGACCCAAGAGGTATAAATACCATTTGGGCCAACCCACAACAGAGATCCTTCTTCTCCAACGGTTTAGTTTGAAACTGAACAGACTAAAGCTCACCTCTCTCTCCTCCATTGTTGCTCCTTCATCCCTCAAGCAAATCCTTGATTCCCACCATCAAAACTTAAGAGAAAAGGCAGCAAAACTCGATTGGAGAGAAGATCCACTGATTCCCAAAGTCTAAGAGCATTTAGTTCATGTTTGGTCGGTGGTTCTAGGGTTTGTTACTCTTAGAGCTTGCTCCTAGCCGGCTAGGCGTCGCCCTTGTGCTTGCCAACTCATGTGGCAGCCTTGGGAGGTTTGTAACCTCATCCTATAGCTAAGAAATTACCCCTCACTTCAAGAGTTCATTCTCTTGATTTGAGAACGAGGGCAAGACAAGCCTTGGTGGCAAGCCAATCCTTTTTGTGGATGCCTCAACAACGTGGACATAGGCAAGCCTTGGTGGCGAGCTGAACCATAGGATAAATTTTGTCTCGCATGCTTCACTTTGTATTCTTGCTGGTTCAGCTCTTTGCTAGCTGATTGTTAGGGTTTGGTAGCTCGATCCTCTCTTGTGTGAGATTTCTATGGTATCCAGTCTTTGAACTAGATTTTGTTTTTCTGTTGTAGGATTAAGCAACTGAGAGGGTCAGGTTACTATCTATGAAATCTCAACATTGTCTGCTTTATTTTTGAAGAGCGGCAGTGCCGCTCTATAAGGCCCACAGTGCCGCCCTCTGTTCTAATAGAGTTTCGAGTTGAATTTTTACAGGCGTATTCATCCCCCTCTAGGCCTCCTAGGCGATATCAAGGTCCTTTCAAGAATACCAAAGGACAAGAGACAACCAATTTTCTCCCGAAGTTCACGTGTTTGTCAACACGCTACGTCTCTGTTGTGTCGACCAAACTTGGTGGTTCGACGACTAAGAGGTGTTGCATGAACCTTGTCCACATAATTGGATACCGCAAGAACCTACCCACAAGTGAGGTAACTCAATGACATGAGTAATCCACTAGAGTTACCTTTCGGCGCTCTGCCGGGGAAGGTACAAATCCCCTCACAATCACTAGAGATGGCCACGACCAATCACCAACTCGTGCCAATCCTCCTCCACTGCTCTAAGTCATCTAGATGGTGGCAACCACCAAGAGCAACAAGTGAATCCCGCAGTAAAAATACGAACACCAAGTGCCTCTAGATGCAATCACTCAAGCAATGCACTTGGATTCTCTCTCAATCTCACAAAAATGATGAATCAATGATGGAGATGAGTGGGAGGGCTTTGGCTAAGCTCACAAGGTTGCTATGTCAATGTAAATAGCCAAGAGAGTGAGCTTGAGCCAGCTATGGGGCTTAAATAGAAGCCCCCATGAAATAGAGCCGTTGTATCCCTTCACTGGGCACAACATGGGGTGACCGGACGCTCCGGTCATATCGACCAGAAGCTGGACCTCAGCGTCCAGTCACGTGATGCGTGCCATGTATCCCCTCTCTTCAAATGTTGATTGACCGATCTCAACGGTCAAGTGATGACCGGATGCAGCAGCTCAAAGTGACCGGACGCTAAACTCCAGCGTCCTGTCGTTTCTAGTAAGCATCCAGAGACAACTTTTCACGACCGGACGTGTCCGGTCATGCTCGACCGGACTCACCCAGTGTCCGGTCACTCGACATCTCCTCTGTGCACTGCCACGTCAGCAGCACTGGACGCAACCCTCTAGCGTCCGGTCACTAAGTGACCCAGCGTCCGGTTAGAGACCGACGCCAGCGTCCGGTCAGAGGCCGACGCCAGCGTCTTTGCTGCTTCTTCTGACCGGACGCGCCGGTCCTACCGAGACCAGCGTCCGGTCACTTACAGTGACCTCCATCTTTTCTGTCTAGGGCGCCGGTGGTACTGTCGGACTGTCCGCACTCTACGGGCGAACACTCCGCCGGTGGAGTTCCTAACCCTTGCTCAAATGTGCCAACCACCAAATGTATCACCTTGTGCACATGTGTTAGCATATTTTTACAAACATTTTCAAAGGTGTTAGCAGTTCACTAGATCCTAAATGCATATGCAATGAGTTAGAGCATCTAGTGGCACTTTGATAACCGCATTTCAATACGAGTTTCACCCCTCTTAATAGTGCGGCTATCAAACCTAAATGTGATCACACTCTCTAAGTGTCTTGATCACCAAAATAAAATAGCTCCTACCATTTATACCTTTGCCTTAAGCCTTTTGTTTTTCACTTTCTTATTTTCAAGTGCAAGTGCTTGATCATCACCATGGCATCACCATCATCATGTCATGGTCTTCATTTGCTTCATCACTTGGAATGTGCTACCTATCTCATTATCACTTGATAAACTAGGTTAGCACTTAGAGTTTCATCAGTTCACCAAAACCAAACTAGAGCTTTAAAGCAGCCAAGCAGCCAGGCAGCCCACGCACTTGCCTGCCCACTCTTACGTGAATATGACTGAAGGGCAATACGGTCATCCCATGGCAAAATACGTGTATTTGAAATGAGAAAAGTGATTAAAATGACCAAATGTCATGTAAAACAAAGTGTCATCATTTCAAATGTCGTTTTAGCAAAGTTGACGATTGAAGCCCTATAATAACGAAGCTCATTATTTCGCGTCCTATAATAACAATTTTCTCGAGAAGCCGGGGTTAATTGCTTTGCTTCTCGACTAAAAGAAACAGAAACTACGAGAAGGCAGCCTGCTAACCAGACGGCCTGGCCCAACATTCGTCTAGCCCAGTAGCCCAAACATCTGAAAGGCCATGGGAAGACAAGGAGAGCCGACGCCGGACTTTGCAGCCCAGTCGACCGCCGGCTGCCGACCGCCGACGGCGCTCACCAGTCACCGCCGCCGCCCGCTCAATCCCACGCGCCCGCGCCTCTGCGGGCTCCACACTTGCTGGCTCATCCACTCCAAGGGCCGCCCGCCGCTGCCTGCTGCTGCTGGCGACCGGAGATGGACGGGGAGGAGGAGAACATCGGGCCGTTCCGCCGGACCAGCGCCCGCACGCGCCGCATGGCCACACGCATGGCGTCCGCGTTCGCCAGCTCTGACAACCGCGCCCAGGTAAAGAGTGGATTGGAGTCACGACTCCTGCTTCCCCCCTCTTCCTCCTATTCCAATCAAGCCGTTTCCCTCTCGTTCATGAAATTATTCCCCTTTATGCTCTGCTGCCTTGTTATGAATACCTCCACATCTGTAATGCCATGCAGGCTGCTTTAGCTCGCCTTGAAGCTCTTGAGAGTGACAATGCCGGTGTTGAGGTGGTAGATCTTAATGATGATGAGTATGGATCCACTGATGAGGAAGACCCTGGTCAGTTTCTTTCTCATTTATCTTCATTGTAGTAATAATAATGCCATGATGTGAAAGAGGATAAGGTAGATACAGTATGTACAAGCTCGATGACAAAATGTTAACTCTTTGCAAATGACAAGTACTGAAACACAGATTTCTTGTGTATGACATATTCTGATATCACTTCTAGTGTCAATTTTGCAGAGGGAAGGAACAGCATTCTGTGTTTCTTATCCTTGCATCGATGAATAAGAATTAAAACTATCCTTCAAAGGAAATATTGAAAACATACTTTTGAACACAGCTGGCATGAACGACCCCACAAAATATTTGTAAGGTGACTGTTTTTAGCATCTGGAATTGCCCCTAAAGCCAGTCGTTTAGACATCTTTGAGGTCCACGTGCTACAGCCTACAGCTTGTCAACCTTGTGTTGTTAGCATCTGGAATGCCCCTAACGTCAGTAATTTATTATTTATACATATATTTGAACTCCTCATGCTACAAGCCTACAACTAGTCAACTGTAAAGATTCCTGTGTTCACAGTTTCTGCAAATGCTGCATTTGTGTTGTATACTGATATAGGCCTTTTGGGTTGTGGATCTGTGGATGCACATTCAACTCAAATGCTCTACCCACTGAACTAATTAAATTTCGATGATGTAAGCCATTTTCTGTTTTTGAATTTCGTTTCTACAGTACTCATGCAAAAGAAGCAGTCCAAGATTATGAAACGCAAGACAAGGCAAGGGCAAGCTTTGGAGAAGAGGGCGGCAAGATCATTCATGGATGTCACAAGAAGTAAGTAACCTTGTGCTATAAGTTTCTTTCTCATCATGTATATTTTCTAAGGAGGGTACTTAGAAGATTTTCACTCTGGAACTGTGACAGGCAAATCTTGAGTCCCTACCTCATGTTCCGCATATTTTAGGGCTGCTGTGGGTCCACCGAGCACTTCATCTCGACGGCAGTACTGCTCAGTCTGCGGTAGTTCTGCAAACTACACATGCGTGAGGTGTGGAACACGGTTCTGTTCTTGCCGCTGTCAAGTCATACACAATGATACACGCTGCCTGAAATTTATGGCTTGATCGGCTGGATATGTACAAGCTACGATTGATGTATGTCCACTCCCTTGTTCAGTTTGAGCAGTAGGATATACTTGCTGCTATGTTTTGTACTCTGTATGATGGGGTAGGTAAGTGGTAGGAAACTGATTTTATTAGCTATGTGCAGCAGTTGAAATTGCTAGGTTGTAGGCCGGCCACTTTTTTTGTCAGAAATGATATGAGTGTACGTTGCTGCATTTATGCTTAGCTTAGCCTGATTTGCCATAATTTGCTATTGTTGTCCTGAACTCATAATATTTATAATGGTCACCGCCTTTATTCCACCGAAATCATTTCTAGGACTTTTTTTATGCCTCCAGCAAAATGTGCCTCACTGTGCCAATAAAACACATTTTGTTACAACTTACAAGGGTATTCTTGCTGTGTATGTTTTGTACTCTGTAGGAGTGGGTTGGTAAGGTAAGTGGTAGAAAACCATTTTCTCAGCAGTGTACTGTAGACTGCAGTTGCAGGTGACACTGGTATGCAGTTATGCAGTAGAGCTGAAAGTAACTCTTTATATCAGTATATCTAAATAGTAATTTGACATTGTTTCTTGGTGAATCAAATGTGCACGCAACTGTACTCTGGTAGTAGATGTGAATTGGTATGTAAATACCCTAGTTAGTTTGCATAAGGTAAACAAATGCCAAATACATATTACTGCAAATGCTATGATAATGCTTGGACCCATCTAGAAGAATGGCTGATATTAGTAGCATACGTTATGATCCGAAAAATAAAATATTGAAATCTTTCCTACTATAAATTCTTTTTGAGCCTGCTTCAAATATGAGCACATCTTAATAGCATAAAAAGTAATTTGCTGAATCAAATATAGACTAGTCTGCTAACAGATGGAGGTTCTTAGATGACCTGACTAGTCATCAGACTCATCAGAAATTCAACCAAAATTTTACAACATTCTGAAAGGCAAAACATACACGTTCACAATAGTCTGTAGCTTCTTGTGCTGCACATAGCAAATTAGTGCCATTAATATTATATTTAGTATATATTGATCTCCTCAATGCTAGCTGAATAACTTGTTCATATTAAGTCAACAACATCATAGGATTTGGTACATGCTCCAAATTCATTGAAACTCCACTAAAGAGCAGCACCACACATAAGCGGTGATGCAGTACCAACACTAAGCAAGAGCACATTGTAGATAATATCACCAAGTAGCACAGCAGTGTCACCTCCCTTTTGAAAGATCGGTTATAACAGTCGCTGGACATGACATGGCATGCTGATCATGCATTTCATCCTGAACCAAACCAATGTTCAGCAAATTATTGGGTTCCAAGTCTGATGGGAGATGTGCATCCCTTTGCAGGTACTGCATGACGAGGCGCATGCAAGGCCTCGCATTTGGTGAGGGGTGCGAACAGAGCAAGCCAAGCTTCAGGACCAGCTCTATCTCCTCCTCCACATAATCATCTAGTCTTGGATCAACGGCGTCCGTAATGGAACCACCTTGCCATGTGGTAAGCACCCAGTCTGCTAGAGCTAGAGGCTCCCCATTGTTTGTGTTCACCCAGATTGGTCGTCTTCCACAGGCAACCTCCATTATCAGCACGCCGAAGGCAAACACGTCAGTTGCTTTGGTTGCCTTGCCAAGTCGGGCCAGCTCAGGGGCAATATAGCCCCAAGTACCTGCCACACGTGTGGTGTGAGCATCAACTCCATGATCATGTGACCTTGCGAGGCCGAAATCGCCCAGCCTCGCATTCATCTCGTTGTCGAGAAGGACATTGCTGGACTTGATGTCTCGATGGATGACAACCTGCTCACACTCCTCATGGAGGTACAAGAGACCAGATGCGATACCTTTGATGATGTGGAACCTTCGAGCCCAGAATAGATTGGTGGTGTTGTGATGTTGAGTGTGCAAGTAGCAATCAAGGCTTCCATTGGGCATGTATTCATACACCAAAATGAGTTGTTGCTTGTGCCGACAATACCCAAACAGTTGAACAAGATTGCGGTGTCGGAGGTGACCAAGGATGATGATCTCTGCCATGAATTCCTTCATCCCTTGCTTTGACTCTGGCGACACCTGCTTAATAGCAACTATCTGCTTGGAATGGGGAAGCAGCCCTTTGAAGACACTCCCAAAGCCTCCTTTACCAAGGAGCATATGGTCCTTGAACCCATTGGTGGCAGCAAACAGATCTTTGTAGGTGAAGGATGGAGGCCCATACTCCTTCTCCCAGTCTAGTTCAATTTTTCTTGCTTTTAATCGCCGCTTCATATGGACCTTAACAATAACAGCAGAAGCAAGTATGGAAATTGCCACAGTTGGCAAGAGAAGTATGCAGACTATTGTCTTGTAGCCGTGGGGGCGGTGAACTCCAATTTGTTGCTCCTGTGCTTGGATAGTTTTGAGAGACAAGGCAGAGTAGTTAAGTGCTGCAGCTTCTCCATTGAGCTTGAAGCTCCAACCAATGATGTAATGCTTGCTGTTAAGTAAGCCACTCGCTGAGGAAAACCCAGCATACACTGCCGTGGTTGGCAAAATGGAGAAAAGTTTGCAGGGAACCGAGAGCAATGGCCTGCTAGGTTTGGTAGACATGGAGTAGTAAGGCGCTATGGTGACATTTAGGATGGTGTGCTTGCTGTCATAGTCCACCCACACCTGCATCGGTTTTGTACTGATGAGGCTCAACGGATTGAACTCACCATCAGTGGTATAGTAGCCTGCAGTATGGGAGTCCATGGATACTAAGCTGTTGACATCAATCCCAATGTGGTTGGAGTCGATGTCTGCGAACTCGAAGCTTTGTACGGTATCGAGTTCCACTGCAAGAAGATGATTTGACGTGTTACCAGTATTCCAGGCATCGAGGAGGCCAAGGTACTGGCTAGGCAAGGCAGTAAACAACTCCTTGGTGGAAGAAAGCACAAAGGCAAGACCATGGCCACCCAAGGAGGCACTGAACTGCGGGAGGATGGTGAAGACAAATGTTGTGGAGAAGGATGGAACAGAAGAACCATTCAGGACGATGTCACTCGTGAAATTGAGAGGGTAAGTGTAGAAAGCATGACCTTCTGATCGGTTCTGCCCGCCGGTTAGCCTTAGAAGACCGTCAGAGACTACGGCGTCACCATCCATGGTTAGGTCGTTACCAAAGAAACCATCGAAGATGAACTCACCGTAACGATCACCAGAGGCGCCAGTCGTCCGAGAGGCAGGCAGCATCAGAAGCAGGGGTATGAGGAGGAGATGCTGCAGGTGCAGAAGGCACCAGGGATGATCCATATCCGTCCAGCTAGAGGTAGCCAGACGAAGAAAGGATGCGATGCTTCCGCACAATTTTGATAGATCTATCGAGTAACCAGCTAACAGGTCAATGATCATAGGTTTGTCTCATTTCAATGTTACTACTCGGGAGGAGACCCGCAACTGGGTCAAGCACGCAAGCCTTACCTAACTCGTCCAACACGATGACAGCACAGGTACCCAACTTTGATGTACAATCATAGTCCAAACACTCACCAGTGTTTCCACGCGGTGTTGGACCCTTTAGCTGTTGAGAAAGCGCGAATACAATTGACTAGTTATTTCGTTTGATTGAACAATGGCCTTTGCATTGCTTGAAGTAAAATGCAGATAGCTACTCCCCAGTAAAATGTGAATATCCTGAATGATTAATGATCTTCATAAAGCTGATGAATGGCCAAAATTAAGACTACCGAAAGTGTTACTAATGCTTTGAGCCTCTCAGGCTTTCAGCAGACCGGCAGGTCAGCCGGCGGTGCCTCCAGGGACTCCAGCTCCCCAACGCCGTCCTCCACCAGGAACGCCATGGCGAGGCCCCAGGTGATGTGCACATCCAAATGGCAGTGCATCAGCCACACCCCCGGATTATCCGCCACGAACCGGATGACCGCCCACCCATTCACCGGCACGCCCACGGTGTTCCTCATCGGCGGATCATCCATATTGAACTTGGCGGTGTCCGTTGCCGCATCGAAGTTGCCGAACCCCTCGGCGAGGATGTAGTAGTCATAGCCATGGAGGTGGATGGGGTGGTTCTCGGCGGCGAACACGTTGGTGCCCTGGAGCACCAGCTGCACGACAGCGCCGTACTTGAGCCTGTACACCTTGGTGCCCGGCACGGGCTGCCACAGCGCGCGGCTCACGTTCTGCGCCGTGTAGTCGAACTGCACCGGCGGCTTCGCCGGGAAGTCGGAGGTGAACACCCCCGGTGCCGACGCCGCCCCGCCGCCGGTGTAGTGCGCCTGCAGGATGGAGGTGGTAGACGGAAGCACGAAGGATACGTTGTTCATGCTCGCCGCGAACCGCGTGTTGTTGGGCCCGCCGCAGGTCTGTCCGCTCGAGCAGTTGAAGAGGCCGACGCCGACGGTGAAGAAGAGGCTCTCGTCGACGCGCGTCGGCAGCTCCGCCTTGCGCAGGCCGCGCAGGCTCGTCGTGAACGCCGTCGCCGTCGCGGTGTCGTTGTACGCCGGGAGTGTCGGCATCGCGGGGCTGCTGGCGGTGGAGGTGGTGTTGGCGGCGCCGTAGTCGAAGATGGCCGTGGTGGTGGTGTTGTCGAAGGGGACGCCCTGCGCGCTGGCGTAGGCGCGCGCGGCGAGGTAGTAGCGGCCCGGGGCCTGGTCGAAGGTGACGAGCACGTCGGTGGTCTGGCCCGGCGCGATCATGAGGACCGACGTGGCGTACGGCTTGGTGTAGGAGGCGTCGGCGCCCACCACCGTCATGGTGTGGCCGGCCAGGGAGACGAAGAGCTCCGTGTTGAGTGCGGCGTTGATGAAGCGCAGCAGGTTCGTCTCGCCGGACTTCACCGCGAACGTCGTCGTGCCTGTCCACGCCAGCGTTCAGTTTCATTTCCGATCACCGCGGACAACAATGGGAGTAGAGTAGCTAGGTGTTGCATTGTTTATTGTTTACCGTTGGATGAGCACTTGTAGAGGTCGCCGGGCTGGCCGTTGACCGTGAGGGCGTCGGAGATGTTGGGCGCGGCGCCGGTGTGGGTGGCGGTGCGGACGACGTCGATGGGGTTCATGTTCCACCACTCCCCTGTTTCCATCCGGTTGTTTGGACAACAAATTACACACGTTGTAGTCACTAGGAAAAACACGTACACTACGGTTTGTGGAAGTAATAACTACAACAATGCAATCCAAGAAGTATCCAACCTCTGGAATTTGCTGCACCAATTTTTATTAAGGATTCATATTTAGTTTCATTAATTATATACATTTTAAATATTTTTGCAATCATGATTCTGATTGACAAGAGTTAGTTGATGCTTAGCTTTTCATTTTGGTCGTAAAGAGCTAATTTATTCAACACCTAAGATGGTAGAATGGTACATGCTTTTTTTTGTGAGAATCTATGAAGGGTACATGCATGTTAGGCCTATTGTGGAATGTGGGTGACAATAGCAGCCCAAAAAAATAGAAAAGCAGCAGCTTAATGATGCCATTTTGATTAACCATCTTGAAAAGTGTTTACACTATAGGAAAAAATTAAGCTATCTTTATATAGACTAATTTATTTAGTATACGAGTTCTTTCTGAAGGAAATTATTTCATCCAACTGAACCCGCTCTGATCAAAGCCAGTTGTTTGGCTTTCAGGATGCTTCAGATGGAATTTGGCTTATGCTGATTTGTTGTGAGAGGAAAACATTGTTCGTCTGCTGAAGTAGTGCTTAAGAACAGGGCGATAACTTTTTCTAGCAAAACCAACTGATGATCTTTCTGTAACAGGTGGTATACTAACATTAGCAACAAAATATGATCAACAAGTTGCCCATATGGCCATATATATTGCTTAGGCTAGCCAGTAGTGACCCACCATGCTATTCCTTTTCGTATCAAGAGGCAACCTTTCAGGGCAATAAATATACCACAAAATGTACAGTTGATTGAGATTCTCAGTCTGAAAAATGAAACGAAACACAAGAGAGCATGGTATTGTTGCCTGAGTGGTGTTGGCCCCACAAGTCGGTGCCATACTGCCGTATGATCCACTAAAAGTGCTAAAGAAGAATTAATCTCACGTGGATACGTCATGAAAAGAAGACTTTTCCTTGTGACTGTCAACGACGAATTTTCCTTTTGGTAGTAGGAAGGTAGTCCAAAGACGTGTCCATGACGTTTGGTGTGTATAAAGGTGCACGTTTATGGATCTGACATGATGACGTTGCATGTTTGGTCCTGTTCGCTTCTTCTCAGTCGGAACAGTGTTTTTCTCTCTCAACAAATCAATTAGAACAGTATTTCGACTTGTTTTTTCAGCGAAGCGAACGGGCCATATGAGAGCTAGCTAGTTTGACTCTGCTGCTGCAAGCAGCAGCCGCTGCTCTGCTATGGGTACTCAAATACGAGAGCTAGCTAGAAAGAAAGCTGGCGCCAACTAACTAACAGAATGATAACACTGGTTTAAGATGCGGGAAAGGCAAAAGAGAAAAAAGAAATGCTAATCATTGTATATGTGGGCTACACCACACTAGCTAGTAGCTACTCGCTAAACCTGGCCAATCATGAGCTTAATTGGTGGGAGCTTACTGTGGGTGTACACTCTTCAGTCTGACCAGCATCTAGCTAGGGTTGAAGCCTAATTATTAGTTTTATATATTATCCTAAATTTGGGTCTATGTTCCCTGTTGTCTCAAAAAAAGTCAATTAGGGTTTAAAAAAGCCTAATCGATCTCGTGGTGAGTGAGTCGTGGACAGCCGCGAGAACCGTAGAAAACACAGGATGTTTGGCACGATTATTTGTGATTGTTAGGGCAGTCCTAATGAAAAAAACTAGTAGTTTCTATAACATAGGATACCGCACCAAAAAAGTACTGTTTTCCAACCCATGGTTTCTATGAGTAATAACTATTTTCTCTTTCTCTCTCCCAACTCTATCTTTTCCTCCAATGGGAGTGCGACATTAGCTCCCTAGAAACTGGTGGTTTCTCCCCAATGGCGATTTCATGGTTTCTTAGTGCATTGGGTCAAGAGTAGACCTGGTTTCTTCATGAAGAAACTATTTCTATGATTTTTGCTCTCTTTCTTCATTAATTACGTTGCCACATCAGCGTTTTGCCTACGTGGCAAGTCATTTAATGAGGATAGAAACCATCATCAATGCATCATTGGGACTGCCCTTACAGCTAGAGATTCATAGTCCAAGTGTAGGACCAGTCTCAATGGGGGGTTTGAAAAGAGTTTCATTTTCATTTAATACGGTGACACATCAACAAATCTGATGACTTGACAACTTATTTATGAAGAGAGGGATATATAAAAGCTGATGTGACAGTCTTGGTAACCGTGTCATGAAACTCTCCACTGAAATTGGTCTAAGTGACCTTATTATGCACCATAGATATTAATAATTGCTTGTATATATTTAGTCAAAGTTAATATTATTTGACTCGTCAAAAAAATGAGAATGACGGAGGGAGTACTTGTTCGTTGTTTAGTTTTTTTACTGCCTCGACACCGTGACGGATACATTTAATTATATTTGTGCAAGAAAAAAAAAGTATATTGGACACGTCGAAATGAATAGTGCTAGTGCCGCGAGTATCTTAAGGCTGAAACGTACAGATATACCTATAGATTTGAGTAGTGGCGCGTACTACGTACGTACCTAGGATGATGGGGATCTCCCTGGCGGGCGGCTTGCCGCCGTTGAACGGGTAGGGCACGCCGGTGCGTGGCCGGATGAGGAGCGCACCGTGGACGGTGGCGCGGAGCCAGGAGCTGTGCGCGTGCCACCACAGCGTGCCTTCCTGCCCGGCGACGGTGAAGCGGTAGGTGTAGGAGTTGCCGGGGCGGATGGGGCACTGCGTCACGAACTCCGGCCCGTCGGACCACCCCGTCCGCATCTGCCGCACGCCGTGCCAGTGCACCGTCACGTTGTAGCTGCCCCGGTTCACGACGCGCACGATGAGCGCGTCGCCCTCGCTCACCTCCACCGTCGGGCCCGGGAACTCCCCGTTCACCGTCATGATCCGCTGCGTCCCGCACAGCCGCGTCGCCGTCGCCTCCTTCACCTGCAGACAGGCAGGCATTAGTCATGGAACTCATTCGATCGATCAGTGCAGTATTCAGTCAGTTGGTTTGGTTAGTTACATTACCACGAACTCATGGTACTGCTCCTTGGCGATGGTGAGCTGGGAGAAGAGGAGAACTAGAGCAAGGGTGGTGAAGAGCAGGGAGGAGTACGACGAGCTGCTGCTTGAGCTTGACATGCCGAGTGATGCATGCATTTCTGCTGGAACTACGTACTGACCCTGCTACCTGGTTGCCTGCCTAGTAGCTAGTGAGCTGCCTAAGAATTGCTTATATGCAAGAGGTGCAGGTGCAGGTGCAGGGCAGGGACCAGGACCAGCATACTACAGATCACGTACACAAAGGAAACAGATGGTGCTTGTAGTAGCTGCAAAGTCATAGGCAGCGGTGGTCTTGTGGCTGGCGTGATTAGCTCCTGAATTGATTCTCATGGTGATGAACCAATGCATGCACACTGGCCTGTTTCATTCGCACTCACATTCTGCTTTCTGCTTTATTTCCTCTTGAAATTTGCTTTTACAACCTTCCTTCCTTGACTAGTCACTTGACTTGATCCATGCCCGTTATTCGACGTGCATGCCAATGACAGTAACAAGCACTCCAGTTGGTACACCCACTGCACATCTTCTCAAACAGATCAGAGTTCCAAACTAGTAATTTTAGCCAACTCGTCCCTTTGCCTTTTGGTCAGCTAGCTAGCCAGCCATGTAACTTCTGTGATCATGCTTCTATCACAAGTTTAGTTTTCCTAGTGAATGAATAATAATCTGACTACTAAAACATCATCATACCATAGATCATAGGATAGAGCCTTCATATATTACAAGATGTCAAGATTAATGAGTGTGCCTCACCCTGTTCGCTTGGCTTATAAGCCGTACTTTTTCAGCCAACGAACATTATTTTTCTCTCATACCAAATCAGTCAACAATACTTTCAGCCATGAAGCGAACAGGACACTTATCCTAAAAGGAAGCTAAGGACATACTCAACCATTTATTGTGTGTTGCATCATGGCTTGGCCTAAATGGGCTCATTGTGTACTACATGCACATTTATAATATTTTATTTACGTACATTGCCTTGTCATGATCAATGGATCCGAGATCACTGCTTGTTTAGCCATCAGAATCAATTGGAAATCAACACGCATCAACTACACTATTATGTACGTACTGCATTTTGGAGATCCTTTTCTCCTGTCAAATCAACGCGTTATCCGCTTTCTCTGATGACTGATAGCAAATAGTAACAGACTATGTACTCTTCAGTACATAATTTTCCCAGAAACAGAGATGGAAAGGAGTTCAATCCAAGCTAATTGGTTATACATGTATCTATAGCCATCTCATGTTCGTTTCAGTTCATCAACAAGTATGTTTTAAGTATTTCAGTCCATCCAAAATGTATTCTAACTGAAACTAAGTATTGTAGATCTCTCTGCAACTTATGGCATCATACTATCTTAGCATGACGATCATTTTGCATCACATTATTCTTTATCTTATTAAATTACGATCGGTATGTTTCCATTAGGAGAATCATTGTGCACAAATTAAGGAATCATAGCCTGTGAAGCCCAAATACTTCCACTTTCCACAAAGGATCTTTAACTTTTGTTTCATTTTGTTTAGACCCAAAGACTTGTTCCTAATTCTGCTCCTCCCGTGACAGACGAGGAACATGGTTACCATAATGAAGCCAGAAATGTGATTTTGTCATTTTTTGGGTGGGGTGGGGTGGGGGGCAGCAGTATAAATTTTATTAAAATTTGGTCAAATTTGAAATTAAAACTTATGCCCATGTTCGCTTTTCTTATAATCTGTCTTTTTTAGCTTATTTTTTCAGCCAGAACAGTGTTTTTCTCTCACAACAAATCAACCGGAACAGTGTTTCGTCTTGTTTTTTCAGCGAAGCAAACGTGGCCAGAATTAGGGGAGTGGTCTTGGCCCCTCCCTCTGCCACTGATGGTTATGAACAACTTTCTTTCCTCCTTTTGACTATGACATCAAACCTCTGCCACTGAGTCTTTGCTTTAGTTTTAGTAGTTGACTAGGTAGTGTGTCCGTGCGTTGTTACGGGATAACTAAATCTTTTATACTAAAAATACACGGATCGCACGATAAGATAACAGTACTGTTAAATTAAATACCGACGTCAAAGTGACATTTAATTCAAAAAGCAAAGTTCGTGAAATTAACACAGTCACGGAGAGCACGACGTCGCAAGCTCAAACTATACTGTATAGACTTTTTCGTGATACGACTAAGATAATATTTTATATCGGCAGAAAGAATTCTACGATATCCATTTCTTTTATGCGCCAATAAATCCATGATTAAGTTCCACTGCATCTCCATATAATCATGTACACACAGATTCGATTATATATGTAAATAGGTTCGTGCCTGTGCGTTGCTACGGGACAGCTAAACTTTTGTACTAAAAACACACGGATCGCACGATAAGATAACAATACTGTAAAAGTATAAGACCGACGTTAAAGTGACATTTAATCCAAAAAGCTAAGCTCGTGAAATTTATACAGTCACAGAGAGCATAGCGTCGCAGACTCACAAACTCTACTGTGTAGATCTTTCTGTGATGTGGCTAAGATCATTTTTTATACCGGCAGGAAGAGATTTTCGATATCCATTTCTTTCATGCGCCAACAAATCCACGAATAAGTTCCACCACATCTCCATACCATCCTGTACATGGCGTTAGCAAGCGAATTAGCCACAACTTATGTAATTAGTTTTATAATTAGCTCACGTTTAATCCTCCTAATTGATATCTAAAAATTCAATGTGACAGGGACTAAAGTTTAGTCCTGGGATCCAAATACCCCTTAACTCTCGACTCCTGCTGGCTGCTCACTTGTACCACCATGTCTATGTGTCTGCACGTATATACTCTAATGCCAGAACGTCTAAGATGGTCTTTAAGGTTACCATTTGTGTATGTTGTAGGATTGTGATGCTTTGCACTGATTCATGAGGGTGTCCATGAGAATCGAAATTTTTGATGCCATTATGATGTCTAAGCTTACCAATCAGACAGAGACGAACTTGATTGTTAAAATATTTTCAACACTTCTTTCATATACTCCCTCTGTTCCAAAATAGAATTCATTCTCGTTTTTCGATAAGTCAACTTTTTTTTTAACTTCGACCAATTATAATATAGATATTTTTTACATGCATGTGGCCTCAGGAGTCGACCAATTGATTGTTAAATGTTGCACGTATTCTTTTACAAACCTAGTTAAAGTTGAGAAAGTTTGACCTGCACACATCCCATAACGACTTATATTTTGGGGCAGATGAAGTATATGCTAATGGGAGTAGTCAACTGAAAGTCGTGATGAACACAACAATACTTTCATATTATATGTTAATTGGAGCACGAAGAAACGCAAGGGAATGGACCTATATACGAATAGTGGGAATATTCGTTTAGGAAATTACAGAAGGTTCACCAGTCTCACCATGTATAACATGCACATCTTTTATTTAGCACCACTGATGTTCTTAAGGAGCAGTCACTTTTTAATTTCAGGTCTGCATGCTGGAAACACTAAAATTAAGGGCCAACGTCATTGAGTCGTCTTGCTTAATCTTTGCCAATTATTTTCTTTCATGCATGATTATTGTTTCCTTCCATGCATGTGACCTCAGGTGATCGATTTGTTTCCTTCAAAGCAGGCGGGGATCGCAGGGATGGCAGTTCCTTTTTCTATCGCGCGGGGTATCGCATGGCCGGAAGTGATGAGTCTTGCTTGATCTTTGCCAATTGTTTTCTTGCATGCATGATTATTGTTTCCTTCTATGCATGTGACCTCAGGTGATCGATTTGTTTCCTTCAAAGCAGGCGGGGATCGCAGGGACGGCAGTTTCTTTTTCTATCGCATGGCTAGAAGGGAGGAGCAACCCAAAAAAAAAGTCGCACAAAAAAATAATCTTACTTTTAGTCTTTTTAATCGTAGGAGATAATTGATATCACACTGTCAAATTTTACATGGCGTTAATAACCCACTATTTGTCTGTAATAACAGTTCTGACTTTCTGCGTGTCAAAGATCAAAAGCACATCAGTACGGCTAGATTGTCTCCTTTTTGTTGCTTGCATCACTAAAAAAAGTAAGGAAGATGTGATATTATGATATACTCCCTTTGACCCTTTTTAAGTGTGGTCTAGATTAGAAAATATTAGTAACATTTGTATGTCCAAACAAGTGTATTATAAAAATATATTCAATGATTAATCTAATGATGCATATTACACACCATAAATATTAGTAATCTCATATATATTTGGTCAAAGTTGAGTACGTTTGACTCCTCGATATTTAAGAACAACACTTAAAAAGAGACGGAGGGAGTATGTGGTATAGGAATCCAATGCACTGAGAATAGTAAATTTAATTAACTCCTGGCATATACCTGTACTATTATATTTTACCTATAAAAGAATTTTCAGTACATGTTTAATTTGCTCCTGTGGATGATCAAAATAATGTTAATTTTAACAGTATAATGGTCATAAAAGCTTAATCGCACTTATGTACAGGGAAAACAAATTATTGGTTAGATATATATATTTTTGACAGATTTTTTTTGACGAAATATTTTTGACAGATTTTGGAAATGAAATTAAAGATTGTCAAATGCATGTTCCATCAAATGATTCATGTCCACGGGCTGTGGTGGTTGGCAAAAGTACAGCAACATGCGTGGTGTGTGCTACGTGCTAACCACTACATATGCAAAGGGAAGGACTGTTCATCGATTCAGTAGGCAAGTATCCAATCTGTTTAGCTCAGATTGTTTCTTACAATTCAAGGCAACCAAAAGTCAAATGGAAAGAACACCAAGAATCTTGACAAGAAAGAAAGATGCTATTGAGCACAAAATGGTGATGTTTGCCTGTTGGAGAAAGACTAAAAGAAATATCTTAATTAAACCAAGCCTGAGATGTAGCTTGAAGCCAATTTGGAGGCATCTAACAACTCTTGTGCTCCACTACTTGTCCTTCAAAAAACGAAACGTGTCGGCACAACTTTTCTTCAACTTGCATCAATGTTAAGTAACAAAAATTCAGAACCGAGTACAATCATGACGTGGGATGGTTACTTTTTCGATAAAGAACCATAATACAATTTCGCATGTTTTAGCACTGCCTGACTGACCAATCTTAAATTTGAATTTTCTTGGCGATGTAACGAAGGTGTGACGCATCAGATAAATCTCAAACGATAAAATTAAATTGGTGCAAGTACTCACTGGCAAAACGAAATTCTGCTAGTGATTAGTTGAAACACCTGAAATTAAACCTAGTGATGATTAGCTGAACGGTTACCATGAAGTTGGAGCCAAGAAATTGTGCAGTTGTGCTGTGCAACCAACAATCAGACTACGACTGAATGGCCAACACCAATTGGCTTCCACCAAAATGATTAAGCTTAAAGCACCTTTACTAACCCTTTTAACTGTAAGTAGTTGAAGCAAAAAAAAAAAGTCAAACAACATTTAGATAGCACGTACAGTTCTGTCACAAATAAGATAGATGCAATGATCTTCCCATGCTTCTTTGGGGCCTGCAATGGACTGGCCTGTCTTGATGAAATGTTTTGTCCAGTCTAGACTTATATTTGAAAGCCAGAAACGGTTCACAGCAGCGTATATTTGAATGTCGTTGCGCACCATCATTTGTATTTTCAGTTGGCTAGGCCTTTTAATTTGTGGCTCTAAAGCATCTACTTGATGGAATTTTTCTTCTAGTTCTTTTGAAGTGATGAACCCATGAGACCATGACAGTATAATTGACAGAGAAACCTCATTGGTGTAATAATGAACCACTGATGTAAACATGGAGATATGGAACCCAAGGTATTACCCTTGTTGATCAGTCTAATAATTAAGAACTGGTTTTGCATGGAGAAATAATAGCTAGCTAACCAACATTCGCACTTCCATTCGTCCGTATCCCACTACAGAGAAATGAATAGTTGTTGAAAAGGTTGGTATGTAAACATGTCTGATCCGGTCATATGCTTGTTTCCAGTTGCAGCAGGAAATGGCCAACTTCAGTCCTGAGCTCCTGAATCCTGATGCCTATATATGCAAGACAAAGGGAAGGGCATTTAGGTAAGATGCTCAGTACACTGATTAATTGTGGTATACATTAAATGGTACAAGTACAATCTGTTGACATACAGTCTAGTGGCTGAAAGCCGTTCGTCATCAGTGATAGCTTAAGCTGAAGTCTGAACACCTCGCACCAAATAAAAACTGACTGCAGTAAAGAGGACAATTGCACTTGTGCGTGCAATACCACAGATTGATCTGGCTGCATGGATAGGATAAGTTACAGGTAGGCTGTTTGAGTTGACGGGAGTGACAACCTAACCTGTGTGCTTTGATGAAACTGATGTAGATGCTGACATGCTGCAGTGTTTTTCTGTCTGACAGTCAGACTCATCCTGAACACGGCAACTGCAAAGGAAAGGGGTTCAGTGTTTATCTTGGAGCAACTGCCTGCCTTATACTCCTGTTTATACTAATATATAAGTATACCGTTAGATCTCGAGCGACCGAGTAGCCATTAGTCAATGCCTCGTCTTTACCTGAAGGGATTGCACAACAACTATACGCATGCTTATAATGGTCCAGACACATAGTGGTTAGGATGTTTGGTAGTCATGCTATTTTCAGGCATGCAGTCTAGTATAGTAACCGGTCATGAAAAAGGTTAGTTAGAAAAGTTCCTTTGTTGCATGCATTGCCTAACCAATAAGCTGATTGGACAAGCTTCTTCCGTTGACTAGTATACTAGGTGCGTTTTGCCACTCCAATTACATTACAGCAGTATGCTAAGTATAGGAATTAGCCTTGATGGTTTAGTTCAACTGCTTCTCATGCTGGGCAACTGCAACCAACCTCTAGGTAATTTCCATCCGTGACCTGACTGACCCACACACAGGAACGCCAACTGTTGGACGGCATGAAGCACTATGCAAAATTCATGAACTATTCATGATCTCATACCATCCTTAGTTTCTAACCATGAACCTGTAAATCAAATAGAAAAATGCACTATTAATACTAGCAATATACGTTTTTCTCTTTTTCATTCTTCTCTGTTGTCTAAACATCTCACAATATGTGCTTGGAAATACTTGTCGTTGCGCTCACAAAATTCTGTCTGCAGAGTCCTGCAAGCATGCTGCTATAAGGGACTGACATAACTGAATTGATGATACTTGATTTTCAGTATTTAGTTTCAATCCCCACCGGCCCACCCTATGCGTCAATTCTGTAAAAAAATTTCTGTATAATGTGGACATATGTTGGCACATGCAGGAACTCGTTAGTAAGCTCGAAGCAATGACTAACACTAACAGTACCAATTCCTCGACGTTTTCTAGAAGAGCTGCTGGTGTTGTTTGCATCTGACTGAACCGGACCTTAGCTTGTTGCAGTGAAATGTTTGTGTGCATATTCACACTCAAATCTTTAGTTGACTAGTAGTACTTAGCAGGTACCTTTTGCCTTGTTGTTCATGTGATGTCACAAGACACAAACAACAAACTCAGTACTATTATTGTACTACAACATGTAACTGTCAATCCGTGAATTCAGGCTATTGCTGATTGCTCCACAACAGAAACAGATCAGGTAACAATAGCAAGTTCAGAAGCTACTCATGCTGATTCAGCAGAATCATCACCGCCCTCTCCTATGGCCAGACAAGTAAATCAGATAGAAAAAAAAAATCGCATTATTAATACTAGTAGTATTCTGCTCGTTTCCATCCTTCTTCGTAGGCTGCTACAGGGACGATTCTAGCGCAAATAATATTTGCCTATACAAACTGAAAATTACCTAGAAACGCAACAAATGATGATCAAGAGAATAAAGAATCAAAGAATTCCTAGATATCTCTCTTTCTACTTAAACCATTCTTTCTCTTCTCGTAATTTCTGTCGGGGCAGCCGCACAAGGAGGAGAATAGGCTGGCGGCAGTGCCGAAGAGACTCGGGGAAAAAAAGATAGACACGACGGTGAGTTGATGGCCAAAAAAATTCCTAGAAGAAGTAGGGAGAATACATGCCGAGAAGATGGGACTGAGAGCATCTCCAACGGGGACACTAAACAGAACCCCTACTCTATTTTTCCACTAGAGCAAAAAGACTTAATCCAACAAACCCCATTCAAGTTCTATTTTATGGTGACCCCAAATCTCCCCCTCAACCCCATCTCCCAAGGGTTTTTCTAAGAATTTTTCCCACACTAACTCACTCTCATGTCTTTCTTTTAAACCCAACTCTCTCCCATGTCACTGTCGATTCCCCTCCCATGGCACTCGTACCAACATGGAGCCTTCAAAATCAAAACTATGAGCCTGATTTGAGGACTCCTGCTAGAGTTGCTCTGAGAGGACAGATTTGGAGGCCTCAATAAATAGGTGATAAGTATCGATATGAATTGGCAAGGGGATGGCTCGATCTTCACGACAGTAGGTCGAAGAATCGAAGATAACTTGCTGCGAACAGCGGGGTAACTAACTTTATACCTGTCCAAGATTGGATGCGACCAAGCGACAGGGAGAGAGGCACCGAAACCGTGAAGACTTTGACTCGATCTTCAAACAACTGTAGAACCACAATCCGAACTAATCCACACAAAACAGTGCAGTCGTACTGGAAATCGTAGAGCACGAACTAGGAGAACCCAGAGGGATCACTTCACAAAGTCCAAGAAGAACAAAGAAGAACAAAGATTTGAGTAAGGCACTTGACAACGCGACTATAATATCATGTAGTTTATCAAATCATCAAAATGTTCCTAATAGCTTAGAGGTAGGGGATATTTATATTAGGAACAACCCTCCTAGTTGGGTGTGAAAACGAAATAGAGTTTCTGAACATAGACTATGTGAAAGATCACCACGAGATGGATTCCTAAAGTGGTCTCGCGTGATTGTTGGTCTCCTGAGTAGTCTCCACTAATCTAGCCATAACTCCTTATTGGGAAGTCCAAATGATGAACCGTTTGTTGGGCGTGAAAGTAGACTCAAAGAGCTTTCCATCCCTGTGCAGCATGCACCACGAAACTTTATAGATTGATATAGTTTTGCACGGGAAGTTGAACCAACATTCTGTCCTAGGAAGACAGTTGACCTTCTGAGCAGTTTTCACTAATCTGCTCATATCTCAACATTGGGAAGTCCAAAATACTTGGAACTTTTTCCATTGGAAACTAGACTTGATAAGCTTTCTAAAATGTCCTCATGGACCTCCAAAGCTTCATGGAGTTGAGAGTTACAAATGTTTCTTTTAGCTGGTCCGTTTTCACTGTACTGGTCCAATCTGATGGTCTGTTTTTTACTGTGCTAGTCCGATCTGATGGTCCGTTTTTCTCAGTGCTGGTCCGATGTAGAGTAACATCCTCCTCTTTATTTGTATACTTAAGTACAACCAAAGTAGAGCACTTAGCTAGTATAACATTCTCAAATATATCAAAGTTAATTTCAGCTAGGAGTGAGTTCACCTCTTTTTGGAGTAGTTTTGCATGGCTACAGTCTACACGTAATTGGCCTTTCATACACTTGCTTATGTGTAACTTGAGTAATCGGTGGCATGTCCTCATCAATAGGTGTTCGATCAATGAGGGCGATTAGAGGGCATGAGTAAATAGTCATTTTCTAAACTAACTGCAGAGGCTAGCCATTTAAGTTGCACAATTAAACCTTCATCCTAGCCACGACTTCACCCTCTAGTACAAGGTTACTAGCACCCTAAACTAGAGAGCAACTTATGGTAATTAGCACACATGCACAATTCTAGTTCACAAGATTAACAAGGCACAACAACTATAATTGAGTAAATAATAAGCACACTAGCAAAGATCAACTACACAAGATAAGCAAACTAGCAGACGAGATAGCAAACATGGGAGCTCCTGTATGATGAATAGCAACGGTAGATATAAAAAAGCGATAATATAAAATGGTATAAGATGTAATTAACCTAATAAAAAATTGAGCAAGCGCAAGGTGGCTAACACTATGGCCCAACCCAGTCCAATTATAATTTTACATAATGGTATAAGATCTATTATATTTTTTAAAAGTTTGGATGACCTACATCCACTAACTATAATAGATAACGAGAGCTTCTACTAGCAAATAAGCACCAAAACTCAAACAATTTGAAACTAGGCACCATAAGATATAACATGATTTTTTTTTAAAAAAAAACTAAAACTAATTTCATAGTTTTCCGAGGTAAAAAAATTCCTATGATTTTTCGAAGATTAATGCAAATTTTAGGATTTTTAATTGCATTATTTTTCCATATAAAAATATTTGGATAATTTTGTGAAATTTTATTTCTATGAATTTTTGGATATTTTTTAAAATATATTTCTAGTTCAATTTGCTCTTCTAGCGTGGCGCCAGATCAGTTAAACCACCATTAAAATCACTTGAGATAAAAAAAATGAGTATTTTTAAAAGTTGAGGAGGTAAAAAAAGACTAATTTTGTAGTTCAACAAAATTAAACGGCCGCGATAGTTGAGGAAATAAATTGGATTTTCCCCCTATCCGCTGTCGTCCAGCAATTGGGCCATGACGAGCCCGTGACGTGTTCCACCACGTATTCGGCCTCAAGCCCACGGCCCAGATAGAGGGGTTCCGTGCCTGCTCTGCTTACACCCAGCTGGACTTTTCCCTTAAAAAAAAGAGAGAGAAAAAAAACCAGCTGGACTTGCAAGCCAACAAGTTTAGACCTCCCTTTTGCCACGTCGCATGCCAACATGACATTGTCACATTGACGGCACCAAAGTTTCGTTTGGAAATATAAACCATAATAACGTGAGGGAAGCGGATTCATGGGTCATGACCGGCGAGACCACGCCAACTTCATCCAACACGATGTAGCTATGCCGCACCGCACGGATCGATTCCGATCCTGATGCCCCCGTGCATATATATAGCTGAGGGTACCAAGCAATAACAATGCTCCAATCAGCCGATCAATTGGTCTCTGCAGCTTGATTAACCCGCTCCGATCCCTAATATCGTCTTCGTCCAGGTCTCCACGAAGAAGAACCATGGTGGAACACGCGGACGCTACTAAATTTGGATCGTCCATGTCGTCCTGTTTGCCTTTGCTTGTCTTCCACCATCATCCTGGTGATGGCCAAGAGGACGCCGGTGACGACGAGATGCTAATGTTCAGCATATCCAAGCAAAGCCTGCACAAGAACATGGAGCATGACCTTCTAGCCGCAGGCAGCAGCATGTGCTGGACCACTGCACAGGGCTGGATACTCGCCCAGGACCGTGGCACGATGTCTTCTTCGACGTGTCTATGGAACCCTAGCACCGGCACCAAGCTACCCTTGCCAGATCTCGGAGAGGAACACCAGATCCCATACCAATTCAGGTGCCTGCTCTCCCACAAGGACCCAACTCACCCAGGATGTGTTGTGGTGCTCTTCAATAACGCCGCGCCTGATCTCTGGTACTGCCACACCACCGGCGATGGCGACAACAGCAGCAGGAGGTGGAGACGTTACTCATATGACATCGGTAACCATCCTTCGATGCCAGAGCCACCGAAGGGGAGAAAGGCACGCCTCCGTTGCCGTCGCCGTCCTACCAAGAACATGATCACCTTCATGGCTTCCGTACAAGGGAAAATCTACTTCACCAATTTCACTAAAGGCATGTGCACCATGGATTTCTCATCCTGCAATTCCACCACAACAAATCATCAAAACCACCCTACATTCCAAAAATTCAATGTCCCTTTGGCCAATCTCCCTAAAGGAGTGTCCATGGGTAGACACTGGTTGGTTGAGTCGCAGGATCAACTCTTTTTAGTCACCACCTGCTTCATTGGCTTTGATCTAAACAACATTGGCACCGTAACGGTGCATAGGATGGATTTCTCCTCAACACAAGCTTGTTGGCGCAGTGTGCATGACATTGGAGATGTTGTGTTTCTCTTGGAGGGTACAAACATGGCGGCTTCTTGCTCGGCGAGCGCTCTGGGACTGAAAGCAAACCAGATATTCTTTATGAAGGATGTCATGGATGATGATGCTGATTTATGCATTTTTGACTTAGAAACAAACACCCAACAGATTACCCGAGTCCACCATCATGACAACTTGATTCTCTGGCGCAAACCTTTCTGGATTGTGCCACCTAGCTAGCTAGCTAAATATACATTATTTCTTTTTCTTGTGATTTTACTTCAACTTATGTGAAGAGACACCATATACGAACAACTATGTAAGTTTGTATACATACAGAACATACTCCTGGTTTCATGTTATGGCAGGGTACTATATATCTTCTTTTCATAGGATTTTGTTAAAATATAATCAATTTGCTTATATTTCCCAATCAGCTCATTAGGCTATTGAGTTCATCTAGATAATCAGATGTGCAGCTGTGCTGCATCCAACGTATTGTTGTCTTGTGCACTTGTGCTCCTGTGACCACCGCTCCTCTGCCTCCACTAGCTTCAGCTGCAGCCTGCTAATGAGGATGTAATTGTGGCAGATTTCTATTTGGATGTGGCATGCATCCTAACTCTTGTAAAACATTATGGTTTATACAAGGGCAACATCCTTGCAGCACTAAAGAGCACATATACACTCTGCAACTTTAGAACGTATGATGTTAGGGAGGGAGAGGGTCTCACCTCGATCTGTGAAAGCTATTACCACCACAACAAACACAAGGAAGGCCAAGCTAGTAAGCACATCATATCTCTTTATTATTATACATCATCGTCAAAAAGCAGGTCCAACGTACTAACTACTAAGGATTATAATGATAAGACAACTCGGTAGTAATAATAGTCTCGTACCACAATATATGGAGCGATTACAGCGCTATCCTCACCCGCAAACAAGAGTGGAGGCATTGCCCAAGCGAGACGCCGGCAGCTTGTCCATTGGAAGGAGATGTCACGATCACACAGCCCCGTCTAGCTCAGTCACCTTGTATTTTTTTTTTATTTCCAGGAAAACTCAATATTTTTGTTTTGTTTTTTTTTTCCAGGAAAACTCCTTTTTGCATATTTTTTTTTATTCCAGGAAAACTCAATATTTTTTTTTGTTTCCAGGAAAACTCCTTTTTGCATATACAAGACATACTATAATATTTTTTTTAAATCTTACCTTCCTTTTCTGTTGCTTATTATGTTTCCAGAAAACTCATTTTTTTGCACATATAAGACATACTATAATCTTTTGCCTATATATATAAAGCCCAAATCAAGTGCACGCAACCATATCTTTTACTGGTGCGAGTTGAACACAAATTTCGTGATGTTTACTGATTATTATCATAACGGGTAATAAAAATACAAATATAATGCGATGAATAATAACAAGAATATTTTTCTGCTCATCAGGTTTCTCAGATCATACATGGGACACCACCAGACTAGTAAGTCCAATGCTTCATTTCCTTGTGTACTCTAGCTAAGTGCTGTAGTATAGTTCGGCGTAATCGATCAAGAATTCAAGAACTGATAATGACCCCTCACTCTCCTGGCGAGACGAGATCTCACAGAGACTCATCAGACACGGCCTCCGGTGGCGGAGGCGATGAAGGACAGCAGCGGGTTACCGGCGCCACCAGCAGCCTGGTCAACCTCATCGAGGAACAGGTCCTCAGGCACGCGGCACGCGCCGTGCGCGCATACGACCGCCGCGCCCAGCGCGAGCGCGGAGAAGATGAGCGAGCCCACGGACGTGAGGAAGACGACGAACGCGGAGGCGGCGACGAGCCCGCCCAGCACCTCGCGGTCGGAGAAGGTGCGGCCGAACGCGGCGAGGGGCGGCGCGTCGGCGGGGCGGAGCACGTAGAGGAGGCACCAGGCGGCCAGCAGCGCCAGCAGCGCGGCCAGCGAGAACGGGTGCGCCAGGAGCGCCGCGGCCAGGCACAGCGCGGCCACGGCCGCGTAGTTGACGCGGAAGTAGGCGAGGTTCTTGCGGAGCCGGGAGGTGGCCTCGGCGAGGGACTCTGGGCGGGAGAGCGCCGAGCGGTCCGCCAGCTCGGAGCCTCGGACCAGGGGCGCGCGCCGGAGAGAGCGCGACGGGTGGTGTCCACGAGGCCGGATAAGAACGCCCGGATCGCCGCTGGGTTGGTGTCGGTGGCGTCCGCGGAGGAGAGGGCCGTGGGGGTCGGGGATGGTGCGGCGGCCGGAACCACCGTGGTGGGGAGGAGCGGAGGCGAGGCCGCGGCCATGGCGAGGTGGCGATCGGCGATCTCTGTGTCTCGGCGGGTTCGGCGGATCTGAGGAGGGAGAGGAGATGGGCGCGAATACAAATGGTGACCTGACCGAGACCGACCGACCCTGTCCGTCGTGGTTGCCAAACAAGGCCGAACCGCACCGACAACGGGTCAACGCCCTTCACCAGTCAGCACTCACCACGCTGCACGTTTTCTTCTGGTGAAAAATGGCCTAAAAATCTGCCTTTTATATTTATTTATTTTTGTCGAGAAATAATTTGTTGTTTTCCTTGGCTCCAGTCCATCAAGAGTTCCTTATTTTACACTCAGAACTGCGACTGGCTGACAAATATATTTTTTTTTGCGAGACTGGCTGACAATTGTAAATAACAGCAAAAAGAAAGAAAAGGTTTTTTTTCATGGGCTACGTCCAAAGTTCCTTTTTTATTTACATGCATTCAAAATTCATACGGGCCATGTCGCATGGCCAGTCACTCCAGGCTCGAGTTGCCGAGAAAAGCAGCAAAGCCAGTGATTATGCAGCTAACATTGATGGTTAGGTAAGGTAACGACGCAATGGCCCTGTTCAGTTTACCCTATATTCAGCTTGTTTGGCTTTTTTTTTTTAGCTGGAACAGTATTTTTCTCTCCCAACAATTCAGCCGGAACAGTGTTTTCAGCTGGTTTCAGTCAAGTTTCAGACCAGCGAACGGGGCCAATGTGCTCTGAAATTGTGATGCACAAGAAACAATGCTCGAGCAGCAGAAGAAGTTTCCCTTTCCAGGTTAGGCAGCAACAAAGAGTAGATCCAGCAACAAATCTTCCTTCTCCTTTTTCAATATCAATCAACCACCATGTACTTTGCTTGGATCTAGAAGAAACAGCCAGCACACCAGCAAAGTTCTTGCAAACCTCCCTTGCGTTATTCCTTGAATGTGTGTGTGTATGTGCCCTTGCGTTATTCCTTGAATGTGTGTGTGTGTATGTGTGCACATACACACACACACACACTACTACCACTACCACCACTACTAGGCGTCTAGGCCAGCAAATCACGACGGCAAAGACTAGTCTGAAACAACAAATAGTGACTGAAGAAATTTCAGTTACCAGCCATTTTCCCCTGTAACCGTGAGGCTATAAAACAACACTGCATTGGCAGATTTTTGCTAGGTTAACAAAGAACACACCATTTGAAGATACGATTACCATACCCGAAGGACCAACCAAGATAATATAGACTGATCTCAAGCCAATAATAAGATAGCACAAGCATGCTAGCTGGCACTCAACACGTATGAGTCCCAGTTCCAGTTCCACACAACAGTTACCGATTCTCAGTTCAGCACCAATTAACACACATCTAATGACATTGTCCTTAATAGGCAATAGCCATGGCATTAGGCACCATGAATTTCCTTTATTAAAGATGCGGGCCTCAAGTCTAGAAGGTGGAGCCATTCCAACCAAAGTCCGAGCCCTGCATGATTCATTATAATGAATGTATCAGTGCTCATGATTAGCATGAAATTGAGAATATGCTGACAGTGAAGATCTTAACACCATCTACGTAGGCAAGAAGATGCAAAACAAAGAAGATGGAGTGAAACAACAGGTGGTTATTTACATGATCTATTCTTGATGCAAAGCATGCAAACATTGAGCATTTTCTTGTGCAGGATGAGCCTAACAAACAACAAAATTATTATGAGAACTTTGGTGAAGGTTAAAAGGACCCCATGAGTGAGTGCGCACTCAATAAGAAATATTGGCTGCCTACCTTTGAGTCATTGAACTTGAGGTAGAAGCGTGACTTGGGAACGGACAGCTTTGACTCCAGGATAGAAGCAATGCCAGCACTTAGCTTCTTATTCACATTAGGGTTTAGGCCTCCGATGGAAACGAGCTCACCGTAAGCTGCAGGCTCCTGGGTACCTCCAAATGCCATAGGGACCGAACCCTTGAGAACAACCATCACGTACTGTGGGAGGACAACCATTCCAGTTAGTTCCTCAAGATGATAGTACTCAAGAGAAATGGATTTACCCAAATAGGTCAAGAACAGAGAAACAATAAAGGCTAAAGTTCAGTAATTTGAGCCTAGTGCCACAGTCCACATGTCAACAACTAGGCAACAACAACAAAGAAGCCTTTCAGTCCCAGAATCCAAAATAATGTTAGTATGAGAATGAGATTAGCATGGTCAGGTTACGAATACAATGTATTCAGAGAGGTCATTTTTCTCCTGGATAGTAGCAAAGCAGCTGCCTGACTAACACTAAATGGACTACATAGCTAACAGAAGGTGAAAATCTGTGACTTCTAGTACGGGGCATAAAATTTGGGTACTGAACTACATAGCAAAGCAGATGCCCGAGTAACACTAACACAAAGTGACCGATACACATGAGCATTCAAATTTGATCTATGTAAAATTGATGGCTGTAGTTCTAGGGTAACATAAAGGAAAAGCACATGCAGCCTATGGTCTACATATTTAACAGCCTACTTGATATTAGTGCTGAAGAATGTTATAGACTGCTGGTTGATAGAAATCTAGTCCAGAAAAACTGTGAGCATAGACTTTCATCAATTCTTAATATACCACATTCAATAATCAGATTGGAAGGATAGTGAAAATGGTAGGTGAATGGTTTGGCATTTCTTGTACTGCATGATCGCAATGGTCAGTATATCAGTTCTACATAGACAATGGAGATGCAGTCTCATACTTTGAGTTATCTAGTTGTCCTCCTCAGTGCTGAAACTATTAAAATGGAAAAAAACTACAGTTTAGTTATATATGAAGTTATGAACTCAATTTAAGCATGGCTACTATGGTGCTGTTTGGTCGAGGACCAGCAACGGCAATGGTGATGCAATCAAATCCAACGCCAACAGTTGCAGTGCAAGGAATACCAGGTATTTGTTTGGTTGGCAGCGTGGCGCGTGAGGGGACCGCGTGATGGAGCGAGATGGAGATGGGACTCCCCGAGCGCGCCAAGGGAGCGGATACCACTCGGAGGAGGGTGGGAGAGCAACGTTCTATGGGGCCGGATCAGTTTACGGCGTGATCAGTTGCAGGCTATGTGTCCCAAACGGAAAACAACGTGATCCATCTAAGCTGTGAATGGATGGCGGGCTGAAAACGCTGAAACAAACAGCCTCTATATGCAGGAAATTGCAGTCCCATTCTAGGGGTTAGGGATTGTAGGTAAAAATCCCCATTGCAGTATTTACCAAAGACTAGAAATATTGGGTGATTTACTGATTAACACTAATTCTCTTTAAACTAACATCAACAAACACGATCAACTGACTGATAACGTACAGAAAGGTGTCATGCAGCGATGCACATCCTGCTCAAAACCCTAACAGATTGTCAAGTGCCAAGTGCCAATTAAAAACAAGGAAGCATAATCTCCACCAACCAAATAGACTCACAATCTACAAGAGCCTACACCAGCAACAAGATAAAAGGAACCAGAGGGGAAGAGAGAAGTCTGGGGGAAGGGGAAGGCGGAAGCTTACGGCCTCTGGCTTGCCGATGATGTCGGCGACGGACTTGGAGGCTTCGGCGAGGATGGCAGAGGTGTCCACCCCCTCCAGGTTCACGTTGGTCGACACGTTCAGGCACGGCATCCTCGCTCGCTCGCTTCCTCTTCCTCTTCCTCCGCTCCGCGACTGCCTCCGGCTGGCCGCCTTCTCCTCCTCTGCTCTGCTCCGCTCACTTCTCTCTGGTCTCTGCTGCTCCTCTCCCTCTCTATCCTGTGCTACACGGAAAAGGAATCTCATATGCTCTGCCTGGGCTAATAGTGGGCTGTTTGGGCCTGTTAGTTTCCCCTTCGCTATGGGCTCTAGCCTATTGTCTGTCTAGCATTCTCTTGGCCCAGAGCCCATGGTGCAGGGAAAAAAAAATCGTAGCAAATTTGCAATGTCCGATGATGATGCACTTGCACAATATTGGTACAACCAACTCAGATTATTCTATTTCAGATAATCACTGAGTTACATAATGCCAAAAATGATCACCAGATTTACATATCCTAGACTGGAACGTTGGACAGAACGAAATTTACAGGAAGAGATTTTCTATTTGAACACAGCTTTCTTTCCTTTTTGGGTTATAACTGAACACAGCTTTCTTGCACAGTACATGGTATGCAACACACAGTTTAAAGTTGTGAGCTCCTACTAGTCTCCTACAACAGCCACAAGTCAACCCAGCTATCCAACACCAAGTCACCAACTACAAGTGTACACATCTTCCACGGAGCTACATCAGCTACCTGTCACGCAGGGCTATACATGCACATTTCTTGCTACCGCTACCCTTTACTTGCTGGCTGTGGGAGATCAATTGAACAATCGAATGTACATGGTCATATCTATGTTTTACTCACTATCTGACCAGATAACCTCCCAAGGTCCACCTTTGCTCCCTAACCTGAAAACAAGAAAAAAATCGATTGTAAAATTTTAAGACTTCCATGCTGCTTCTATTCGAGACTCCAGTACATGAATATTCCCTTTTCCTTGAGTCTGAAACTTGGCTCCTAAAAACTATGAAAAAAAATTAAACCAGAGAAGAACAAAGGATCATCTATTACTACCTCCAGAATCCAGCAACTGCACGCAAACTCATGAACAGAGTAAGACCAGCCCATATGCCACCGAGACCAAACTTAGGAGCAGCTACTAGTAGAAATATTGATGAGACTGCCCCCGCAAAAAACTGAAACAACGAAGATTCAATACGATTAGGATGGTAAAGTTGTGTTAAAGTGATAACTGATGACATGATAAAGTGTGATAGTATCCGAGACATAAGAATGTGACAGTAGGAATATGAATCAGAACCGTGGAATATGCAGCGTAGGCAAAGTCAGAAACGCCATAGTAGAGCCCATCAGCCACAAATGCAATAGCATTCACCGGCTGAGAAATAGTGACAAACTGCAAATATCCAACAACTGTGAACATAAATTGCTGTACATTTCTTCAGAAATTAAGTGTAAACTTCTCATTTCTTAAGCATGTTCTTACCCAGACTCCTGAACGTGCAACGTCTAAAACTGCTGGATCATCTGTAAACAGCAAGGACAAAGATCCAAACCCAACAAATAAGGAAGCAGCAAGGGCAACACCAGTCACACCTCCAACCTACTAGGAAAAAGATGAACAGTATCAGCTCCTTAAGGATAAGGATAAACCGGTGGCATTTCCGAACTATTTCCAAGAAATGACTTCTTAACCTGCAGGACTCTGTATAAAACCGCGCGGGCTTGCTTGTAGTTCCCTTTTGCATATTCGCTAGCAAGTAGAGCCTGCGCAAATTAGGAATACTTCACAAGTAAATACACAGGTAACTAGTTCGATGAAAGTTCCATTCCAGTAATTTTGCTGACCTGGCCAGCAAGGGCTAGAGCATCATTGAGCAGAGAAATTGTTAACCACACTTGCAAGCATATCTCATAGCCTGCCATTGGAACAGGCCCTTCCCTTGCAGCCAGGGATGTAGATAGTGTCAGTGTCAAGAATACTGAAATTGTCCTGCCAATTAGTAGACCACCTGAAAATCGTTCAAATCAAGTGGCTATCATAAAGGTCAATTACACTAATATGTTTTTTTTTACCCAAAAATATATTACACTAAGATGTAAGTTAGGGGCTTAATGCAATAACTATCAAAAGAAGTTGAATTCATGAAGAGCTGTCTGTCTGTTTTGAATCAATACTTTCTTATGATTAGGCAAAAAACCATCAGATGAAAAATCCTTGCATATGAGCATGAGGGATATTGATCAACCAGATGTTAGGTAGCGGATGACTCCATCCTCAATTATATTCCATGAGAACAGATCTACTTCTTTATTCAGCTTCCAAAGGAGGATGAATGCTGTCAAGTATCTGAATACATGTAGACAAAAAATACAAATACTTTAGATAATAATAAGTTCGATAATAGTAATAGAGGCAAAGATACTCCAAATAAGTAAACCTCATTTTATTTATAAGAATATCATGATGGCATCAACATACTCAGAGGTCACAGTGGCCAGTGCAGCACCGCTTACTCCTAGACCAAGTGGAAAAATAAGTAATGCATCAAGTACTGCATTTAATAGGTTGCCAGCACCTGTAAGCATCATACCATCAGTTCCTTCCTTGATCATTTTGAATCAGTTACATAGAGTAGCTTGAATAAGAAATAAAAAATAGTTACAACAAAAGACTGCATTTAAATAGCAAGGTCAAAACAATTCCAGATGGAAAAAAAAATAGTGTTATGTGTTACATTATTTTGTCAAAATGAACTGGCAAAGACTTACCCACAGCATACAATGGTGTCCTCGTATCCAGGAATCCACGAAATGCACCCTGAGCTGCAAGTGCCACTATGATTGGTGGAGCACCAAGTGCCCTCAGTGTAAGAAACTGTTCTGCTGGTGCTCGCATCGGTGAATCCTGTGGTGACAATAAATAAAAAAACTTATGTTCAGCAAAGAGTGTTTTGAAAGAAAACAGCAAGAGTATAGGGAATTAGTCACAGAAGGTGTCATTAAGTATAATTTATAATAGTCGCAACATTATGGAACCTTAAAGTCAGAAAATTTTGAGTTGACAGACCATGGAAACCTGGTTTCATAGACTGAATTCATGAAGCCCACCCACCACAAAACGGGACAAGGTAAATAGTCTAGAAGTGCTATATTTTTGCAGCGCCAAATGTGTGACATGATAGGAAAATGTTTGTGGACAAGTTTCCCTTCCCATTAGATTCATATAATAAGGTGAAAGCACTTTCAGAGATTTCATTAGGAATAGTGGCTTAGGCACAATGATTTTTGCAGAGATTTCATTAGGAACTTTTTTTTTTTTTTTTGTGAGGAGATTTCATTAGGAATTTAGCCACATAGACATTGGATGGTTCAGACCAACAGCCAACCAAACATACATGAAACACCTAAGAATATTAACACCCAGTGCTGATATCAAATTCAAGGGCAGAAATAGATCCTAGAAATCGGAGCATGCGAATAAATTGGTCTTACGTACGACGGGTATACCAATGATGTTTATCAGGGTCCCAGATCCAACAATCAGAGCTACCATTTCCAACAATCCAATGCCAGCAGCTAGAGCCAAGGATGTTGATACCGCCGGAAGAACCTTCTTTTGTTGCCTTGCCTTCTCTATTGGCGTAAAAAATTCATCTCCTAGGTGAGAGCTAAACATTAATTAGTGTAATGCAAACAACAGAGCTTCTTTCAGAAAACAAATGGAAATCTTCATTTGCTTACTTTCCCCTGTGGTGTTAGAATTGCCATCCTTTGCCTGCTGCTCAGCAACAAAGGATGTGGTGACATTAAGTAGCGGCACATTAAACAGCTTGGATACCAAATTGAATATGGAAGTAGATGCACCCACAGCCGCAAGCTGAGCCGAACCTGACAAGAGACTCTAACTCATTAAATGGATGAAAAGGTTGACCCCCTCTTAATTTTTACTGAAACTGGTCCCTTCCCATTTGTTTTTTACTGAAACCGGTCTCTTCCCAATTTTGGTATCTAGGCCTTCATGAGGCCCATGAGCTTTTCACATCATCATATAACACAAAGGATAGCCAGATTTTACATTGCCGTGCCGGAGTAAAGAGTAAGGTATGGCATGATTCTAGGTTTGAAATGAAGAAATGCACTGGATTACAAAAGCTCAGAATACTGGATTACCGATATGACCGACGAAGGCGGTGTCGACGAGCGCCGTGATGGGGTCCGCGGCGAGCGCGAGCACGGCGGGCGCGGCGATGGCGAGGATGTCCGCCGCAACCCCGTCAAGCCTGAACCACCCAGGAGCCCCACGCCCCAGGACGACCTCCTTCTCTTCATCTCCCTTAATCTCAGTCTCTGGACCCTTATCGGGTGCCGCCTCGTCGACGACGCCTGTGACGACCGGCTTCCCACCACCACGAGGGCATCGCGGGGAACGACTCCACCGAGGCGGAGTAGAGCGGCGGCGGTGGCAGCGGCAGGAGGTCAAGGAGACACGGCTGGGACCCGCGGACGGGGCTCGGGCGTGCGTGGTGGCTGCAGGCCTCGGAGGCGTCGGCGTCGGCGAGGTCGCCGCCATGGGCGCGCGAGCGAGTGGTCACAGACTCACAGTGGTCGGAGTGTGATTGGTTGGATTGAACGCGATGCGGGCCTGCCTTTTGGGCTCGGTGGCGGTGGGCCCTGGGAGATCTATGGGCTTTTGGCCTCTCCAGCCTAGTGGGCCCTTTCCTAATCCGCCACTGGGCCAATTTCACAAGTTATCAAGTGTTAGTCCTCTCAAAAAGAAAAAGAAAAACATATCAATCAAATGTTAGTATCGTGCACAAATTCAACTGAGGCTATCATGTTCAGACTTCAAATTCCACTAAAAAAATGTTCAGACTTCAAATCTCGAAAGATACCCCGTTTTTCGCTCTCATAAAAGAAAACATACCCCGTTTTCCCAAATACTCTGCATTACCAATTGAGACGATTGCCAGATCTCACATTTACTTTATGACTTTACAACAAAAACCCTTTGCCTAAAGCTTACGTGAAGCTAGGGTGTAAGCAGAGTACATCCACGAGCCTCAGACCAATTAGTCTCTTCCACATTTACAGCAAAAGTGGGCCTGCCCAAATATGACCACTCTTCCTCACCACCACACTATCTGCATATCACCTAGTAGTAGTTCACAATTTATATGATTGTAAGATGAGGACCTAGACAGTTAATACTCTTCTACTTAATACGCAACTTCTACTGGTTATTTACATGTATCTGTCGTTAGCTGTCAATAATCTTTTTACATCTTCTCGTCGAATCACCTAGACATGGTCATTTCTTGTCACTTATCAGTTCAGTATCTGACCAGATGTGCTTCCATGGTCCACCTTTGCTCCCTAACCTGCACACAACAGCAAAATACTATGAGCCACCAAGGTTCGCTATCCATATTTCAAGAAAAGGGGCAGCTGGAACCTCAGGTAGTACCTCCAAAATCCAGCAGCTGCTCTCAAGCTCATAAAAAGAACTAGACCAGACCAAACGCCACCAAGACCAAGCTTAGAAGCAGCAGCAAGTAGGAATGCCGATGAAATAGCCCCAACAAAAAACTGAACAACACAGATGCCAAAAAATTGTAAGCACGCCATAATCCTGCTACATTTAGTTATGACAACCAAATGGGGGATACAATAGAAAATGATATCCATACCATAGAGTATGCAGCATAGGCGAAGTCAGACACGCCATAGTACAGCCCGTCGATCACGAACGCAATAGCATTTATCGGCTGCGAAATAGTGACAAACTGCAAGAGTTCATATTTTAAAATGAGCATAAACAATATCATGCTTTACTTCTGAAAGTCAGGTGCTTTATTCCAATTATTCTTCATTACCCAGACTCCAGATTTGGCAATGTCTAAAACTGCCGGATCATTTGTGAACAGCACAGAGAAAGACCCAAACCCAAAGAACAGAGCCACAGCCAGTGCAATTCCAGTTACACCTCCAATCTACATTTATAACAAAACGTATCAGCAAGCAGCTCATGACAAGAGACCAGCAGCATTTCTGAACTTCAAAGTGCATTATTAACCTGCAGAACTCTGTATAAAACCAAACGAGCCTGCTTGTAATTCCCTTTTGCATATTCACTCGCAAGTAGAGCCTGCATTGAACTATGGACACTTTAAAACAGAACACATACAGATTTGTAATGTAAGAACCTAAATGAGAAATGCCAAGTAACGTAAAATGTACAGACCTGCCCAGCAAGAGCTAGCGCATCATTGAGCAGAGAAATTGTCAGCCACACTTGCAAGCACAACTGATGGCCGGCCATTGGAACAGGCCCTTCTCTTGCAGCCAGCGATGTCGACAGTGTCATGGTCAGGAGTACTGCAATAGTCCTGCCAATCAGAAGTCCACCTACAGAATAGTTTCCAGTTAAAGTGGCTATCATGGCCTCATGGAGCTCTGCTCTGAACTAGTAACCTATAATTTGGAGTATGTTAAAGATTAATGGAGTTGCAACAAAAAGTTTGAGCAACAAAATAAGCCTGTCCTGTATCAATTACTTTGTTAGTAAATATTTGGAGCATCCACCAACCTGATTTTAGATAATGTATGATTCCTCCACCAATTACATTTCGGGAAAAGATTACTACTTTACTATTCAGCTTCCAGAGGAGGATGCAAGCAATCACATACCTGACAACAGGCAGAAAGTTGTACCAAGGATTTAGTTCTCATGGGTGCAATTATGGAGATGAAAACGGAGGAATTAAGACAATCCAACAAAGGAAACACATGAAATTCTTAAAATGAATTCAGCATACTCTGATGTCACTGTTGCCAAGGCAGCACCTCTAACTCCAAAACCAAGTGGAAAAACAAGTATGGCGTCAAGTATGACGTTTACCAGGTTGCCAACACCTGCATCCAGAGTGCTTAAATCTTTACTTTTGTCGTTTGCAGAAACATAAAGCATTATAAATAAGACAATCATTAGGCTAGGTTCTCACAACTTGCATTTGTAGTAGCTATCACTTCCTAATTCTTATTGTTGCTCATACTTTAAATCTAAAATTGATAACATTGACATGTCAATTATTGTTAAATTTCTAGATGACCACTGAACTAGGTGCATAGATCACTGAACCCAGTGCCGGAGGCTCCCACATGAGTGGGGTCTGGGGAAGGGAAAAACCGAGGCAAGCCTTCCCCCTGCAAATCTGCGGAGAGGCTGCTTCGAACCCACGACCTGGTGACTCAGTGAGACAACTCTCACCACTGCACCAGGCCTGCCCTTCCTGAATAGATCACTGAAGTGGCAACTAAATGCACAAGACATTTCATCCTGAAACTTGCTCATAAGAAATACATAATTGCAAAAGTTCACATGCTCTAGTTTGTTCATTTCAGCTAAAAGAGTTTCCTATAATCTTACCCACAGCATATAAAGGTGTTTTCGTATCCATGAGCCCACGAAATGCACCCTGTGCAGCAAGTGCTACCACGATTGATGGAGCACCATATGCCCTAAATGTAAGAAATTGCTCAGCTGGTATCCGCATTGGGGAATCCTGCATAGATAATATACAGTACATTAGGTTTGACAGTTTTGGGTACAGATACTGTAAGAATTACAGATAATAAAAAACTGGGGCTCAAATGTCAAAACTAAAATAAAGTGTTAGTATTACAGTTAGTCATGTCCAAAATTCAACAAGTAATACAAGGTATATGTCTATATGACAGGTACATGATACTTTTATTTTAAAGAAACATAGCTATATTATGACAACATTTGGGTAGTGTAACTAACGCAATTTCATATTGACTTGACACATTTCCTCATGAAGATAAAAAAATACTGGCTAAGCGGATAACCAACTGGGCGTCAAGTAGTCGATACTAAATTTTTGGAGAATGAAAAGAAATGAAACTATTCTTATACTTACAATAGGTATGCCGATCATGTCCATTAGTGTCCCCGATCCAAAAATCAGTGCTACAGTTTCCATCAGCCCAATACCAGCAGCTAAAGCCAACGACGTTGATACTGCTGGAAGAAACTTCCTTTTCGGGGTCAACTCTTCAGGAGACCTTGGAAAGTCGTATCCTAAGCGAGAACTAAATAACGGATTAGTGTAACACAAATAGTGGGGTCATTTCTAACAAATGTTCGAAATCTTCATCAGCTTACCTTCTCTTGACCCAGCATAATCATCATCCATTGCCTGCTGCTCAGCAACAAAGGATGTGGTCACGTTAAGCAAGGGCACATTAAACAGCTTGGACACCAAATTGAAGACTGAAATTGATACACCAACAGCAGCAAGTTCGGCCGAACCTGATGACAGTAAAATTGTGTGTACTATCTAAATATCAGTGAATGCTCATTGACTAGGAAAAACAGGAAAGATCTATGAAAGGTTTCCATCTGAAGTACAGTATGAGACGTATCAGCATTCAGCGGTCCACAAACTGACCCCAGAAAGGCAGAAACTCAGGAAAAGAGGAAGATTTGCTTCACCTAAGTGACCGACGAAGGCAGTATCAACGAGCGCCGCGATGGGGTCGGCGGCGAGCGCGAGGGCGGCGGGCAGAGCGATGCTGAGAATGTCCAGCCCAACCGTATCCAGAGCAAACCAGCCCTGCGCCCCGCGCCCCTTGCCCTCTTCCCCGTTCTTGGCCTCCCGCGTAGAAGCTGTTTCCTCTTCGTCCTCGACCACGGCAGCTTGCTTACCGCTACATCGAGCGGGCCCGCGGCGGCGCTGTGCGAGGCAGTTGCGAAAAGAGGCTTGGTTGAGCCGTGATGACGGGGTCAGGGTGAGAGCGCAGGCGACCGCCCTCACCGTCACCGGCGGCGAGGTCACCATGCGCGCGAGCGAGAGAAAAATATCTCGCTTCCTATTCAGCCACAAATTCAGAGTTGCAAAGTTGCAGACAGACGGGACAGGACATATGGCCACAGATGCAAGAACCTTTTACATAATAGGGATACGGTGTAATTCTTGTAGAAAAAGCACTTTATGTATAATTCATATACATTCCAACTAGGATTTAAATCGGTGGAATTTGAAAGCATCATCTCCTTTTGGCACGTGATGATCTTGGCGATGCTGACAGCCTGATACTGATTGCTTGAGCATAGATACGTTAGAAAGCTGACAATTTTGGAAGGAGTATTTTGTGTGGACCATGGCCGTGCAAATTGGATTCCAAAGGTTCTGCGAGGAGCAGGTTCTCAGATGAATCAAATGATATGTGTGGTTCTTGGAACAAGTCTGCCAAATAGATCTTTCGAGATTGCTATACTCGCCTTCAATTTAGGCCAAATGATCATTTTAAATTTTTTCAGTCACCGTGCCCCTTGGGGATATCGGATTTAAAATTGCACTCAAATAAAAGAGGCGTATGCTCCTCCGGTCACTATAAGGAGTAATTAATAATAGTATAAACATATTGCTAATTGATGGCAAAAATTGTTTCAAAAAAATAATCGATGGCAAAAAACGTGTTAAGGATTTTAACCGTACCATTTTCAACACATTAAAATTAATAATAATACTTCAAAATTTTATGGACAAAAAATGTACCGTGCCACTTTTTTGAGAAAGTTGATCGGGAATTTTTTGTTAAAAAAAAATACATGTTGTGGTGGGCTTCCCTGCTAGGCCGCCATGGGCTCATGGGCCAATGTGGACGGGGCCGAGCCAACACACTGCCGCGATGGAATCAGTTCGATGAGCCCAACACCAGCGCCGCGGAGCACTGCCACTGCCGCCACTCGTCTTCACCGGAAACCGCCGCCGCTTTGGTCTCCGTCGTCCCCGTCCCCATCTCCGGCCACCACTAGCTTCCGACCCGTAAGTACCAACGCCCCTTCGCCCCTACCTTATCCCCACAAGCAGACTAGCACTCGCCGCGAGATTCATCCATTCCATCCATGGGACTGGCCTTCGATTCGTGCCGCGTTATGCGTCGTTCGCAGATTGCAGTTTTTAAGAGGAAACTCTCCCTGGCCGAGGGACGAATCCAGAGGGTGCGTGCATGAGGTTCGCGGGCTGGTACCTGAAGATCACGGCGGTCGGGGCCTCCATTGGCGCTGCCATGGAGCTCTTCATGATCCACACGGGCTTCTGTACGCTTCTCCCTCCCTGCTCTGCTCAGCATCCAACCCCCCTCACCCTTGTAATATATTATTTCTGATTTCTAATAATCAATCGCACTTGAAACAAGTATTATTGGCTGTCCATCTGAGAGCATACATCCAGTCCCCACTTTTTTTTTCCAACATGAAGGTACCTTTAGGCAGATTGCAAAGTTCTCAACTGCAGCATTTCTACTTCTAGATCCAATTGCCACTTGCATTTTCCTGTCATAGAAATTCAGATCAGCTCATTTTGGGAAATCCAGGGGGTGGGGGGATGGCTATTTTAATTTGATGCTTCAGTGCATGTTCCCATTTAACAACAACAATCCCAACTTCTGATACTTTGGTGGCCACACAACGAGTTCAGATTGCCTAGTACCATTAATCCTGTCAGGCTCTCTATTTTTTCACTGCTGCATAGGAAGGCCTCTTACATTTCTGTACCTCCCCCCCCCCCCCCCCCCCCCCCTGATGCTACAGATGATAAGGTTGTTGTCTTGGAGTCAGAAAAACGAGCTTGGGAAAGCAGTCCAGAGGCCCAAGCTATGAGGGAAGCCCTGAACCCATGGCGCAAGCATGACGAAGAACAGAAGAAACAGTCATGAGTTATGTGTCCTGCTCCTGTCAAGTGATTGTATCAGTCTTATGCATTTGGTGAATAATTTGTCGTACTTCTCTGAAATAGCTTGATGGCTGGATGGATGGTACCTTCCAGGAAAGGTTGAAGGGCTATAGGTAACAAAGCTATTTATTTTTTCGAGGGAACAAACTATACACTTTCAGACTGGATTTCACTTGTTATGTGTTATTTTAACATTATAACAGCGAAATTGTAGGTATAGAAAGAGGTGAAAGTTGTATATCTGTTTGTACAATAATTGAATGCTCTGTGGATCCCTCGCTGAAGTGTAGTTCCTTTTCAACTATTGCTCAATGAAGTTTAGTTCCTTTTCAACACCTTAGTAGTTCATCCTGACCATTCTTGCAAAATTTAAACTCTCTGTGTCATATTGTCCTATCTGAAGAACTCATTGATCCCCTGTTTACTGTATCAGTATCTCCTTAATAAAGATTGAAAGAGAAGTTATTTGACTTCAATTTAGGCAGAAAGCTGAAAAGCCAATCAGATCCAATCTCCGAAGTCCTGCATACTTTAAGCCATTAAGTATAACATAAAAACAGTAAACATGGAACATTTTGCACACAATTCTATTTGACTGGCAACGACAGTCTAAACTGACTCATGCTATCTTGGGCAAACTTGTTAGTATTCATGCTCTGTGGACTGTGAATGGTGTGTTGGTTTTGTACTTTAACATATCAGCTATTAAGCCGTTACTTTCCGATCATCTTTGTTTTGTTCAAGTATTTGCATTCACATCCTCCAGTTGTAACCCCTCAAATGAAGTAATACAAATGTGATTCTTTTTGCATTCCAGTGAATATTCTCTCCTACTCTGAAATTGCTGGATGGTAGCTTCCAGGAATGTTTAAAGGTTCGCGGACGATGTAGTGCTAGTTGATGAAAGCCGGACAGGAGTGAATCAGAAACTGGAGTTATGGCGGGAGACTTTGGAGTCCAAAGGTTTTAGACTTAGTAGAACTAAAACTGAGTATATGAGATGTGACTTCGGCACTACTACTCGGGAGGAGGAAGATGTTAGTTTGGAAGGTCAAGTAGTGCCTAGGAAGGATACCTTTCGATATTTAGGATCAATGCTACAGAGGGACGGGGATATTGATGAAGATGTTAGCCATAGAATCAAAGCAGGGTGGATGAAGTGGCGGCAAGCGTCTGGTGTCCTATGTGACAAAAGGGTACCACAGAAGCTAAAAGGCAAGTTTTATAGGACGGCGATTAGACCGGCTATGTTGTATGGTGCAGAATGTTGGCCTACGAAAAGACGACATATTCAACAGCTAAGTGTCGCGGAAATGCGTATGTTGCGTTGGATTTGCGGTCATACAAGAAGGGATCGAGTTCGGAACGATGATATACGTGAGAGATTAGGGGTAGCGCCAATTGAAGAAAAGCTTGTCCAACACCGGTTGAGATGGTTTGGACATGTGCAACGGAGACCTCCAGATGCACCGGTGCATAGTGGAATCCTAAGTCAGGATAGTAACGTGAAGAGAGGCAGAGGAAGACCGAAGTTGACTTGGGTAGAGGCAATAAAAGGAGACTTGAAAGGATGGAATATACCCAAAGACTTAGCCTTAGATAGGAGTGCTTGGAAGACAGCTATTCACGTGCCTGAACCTTGATTGCTTCTGTTGGGTTTCAACTCTAGCCTACCCCAACTTGTTTGGGACTTAAAGGCTTTGTTGTTGTTGTAGGCATGTGTCCACACTGGATTCGCTTTCTACCGTGCTATTTAACAATATAATAACAAAATTATATGTTCAGAAAGGTGACAAAGGTCCATTTCTTTGCCTGAATCGAATGCTCCATGGGCTCCATACTGAATTATATTTCTTTTTTTATTACAGCTCACTGGAGTGGTCCATCTAGGACATCCTTCCAAAATTTAGAACTTTCGTGTCATTTTCTGCTATTTAGAGAACTCGGCAACTCGCTGCCATCCTTATTTAATGTAAACATTATTGCCCTGACAAAGATTGAAAGATAAGTTATTTGCTCTGAACTCTACCATGTGATACGTTGTTAAGTAGCACTAGCTCCAAATCAGAATATTCTTGTCAATCAAACTTTTTTAACTTTGATCATAAATGTATAAGAATGATTAGGTTGATTATTTAAGGTATAGATGTTACTAGAATTACCGTGAGAAGTACTTCAAAAAAATAATTCGTTCCTTTGAAATGCCATGTTTTCATTGATCGAAATTTCAACGTACATAACAACAGTAAATACGGAGGATTTTGCACATGTCTCAGTCAACCAGTAATAAACATTCCAAACTGACTTCATCCAACCTTGGGCCTACTTGTTAGTATTAATCGCAGTAAAGGTAATACTGGATTACTGGTTGTACTTTACATACCAGCTGATAAGCTGATAATCTTCTATCCTCTTGATGTCTCTTGTCATGGTATTCATTTTGTGTATTGTATCTAGCCCATTTCACCTAGAACAAAGTCAATTTTTTGTACAAGCTAACTCTGGTTTCAAATCAGTAAGGAACTGATGGAGGAGTTTCTTTGTTAACTAGAAACTTGGTGAATGTGCTTACAACTTGACCGGCTAGCAGCAGCAGCATAAGCTGGTTTTGTTCGTATGAATAGAACTATGCTTGATGCTAACCCCAGAAATGTGATGCAAGCCCACAGGAAGAAGGTGGTTGAGTAGCACTTCATCCCCATGCACACAATCATGGTGTCAACAATGCCAGTGCTGTTATCCATTACTGTCATCTTTTGGCCATTTCCATCGTATACCATGGCAGCAATCTGGCCATAGAGGAGTGAGCCCAGCGGGATATTGGTGATTAGGATGTTGTGATTCACCCCAACGCTATTTGGTCCAAAGAGCTCGGAGGTCACTGACACTGCTGCAGCAAAGATGAACCCTGAGCTTAGGCCAACTAGTGCTGTTCCTGCTACCAGGGTGCTTGCATCTTGTTGGGTCCACATAAGGAAAAAGGCCATTGGCATGGGGACCAATGCAGCAGCAAGCCACCCTGTGCGAGCAAGTGACACCTTCCTGTATACAAATTTTAGTTAGGAAGCATGTGATATGATGAGATATATGTTTGTGTATAAAGCAAAACAGATACCTGTGAAGGATGTCAGGTAGTGCAGAAAGAAGACGACCGAAGAAGGAGCAGGATGAGTAGACAGCAAGTAGCATCGTGAGCTGTGACTGCTGTTGCAATGACTGCGCGATCTGCCCCAAGTTGTTGCTGTATACCAGGCCAACAGTGGCTCCACAGAAGTAGGCTGTGTAGTAGAGCCAGAAGTCCACACACCGAATGAGCTTATTTGCACTATGTTCTTCACCGAGGGCCTCCAGGCGGCCCTTGCCCACTATTGTTCCACAACAATTGCCCTGCGTCTGGTGCTCCATTGGTTTTTGCACCATCGCATTGGATTCCATCCGATGATTGTTACTGACTAGGAGTGGCTTATGTGGATCATCATGGTTTAGTGGTGATGCAGGGTCAGGGCCATCTGTATCCACATATGAGCAACTGGAGCAGGCAGGGATGATGAGAGGAAGGGCGAGGAGGACCATGGCACCTGTGAGGATGACCCATGCAGTAGAGCCGGTTGCAGTGAAAGATCCAAAGACCACCAGATATATGCCGGTGATGAATGCGAGGATGTAGAGACCGAGGAAGACACGCCTGTCATGCCTGGGCGCACTTTGGAGGTGGCTGTCATTTGTGTGGCAGAGGATTGCTGGGAGTGCAAGAATAGAGACACCAAAAGGGAGGATTGCATTGAGGAGGAGGTATACAGCTGGGGAGGAAGGGGAGAGGGCATTCACAAAGAGAGTGTAGAAGGCAGCGCTGAGCCCGTTGAAGCTTATTGAGAGGGAGAGGGCCAGGGAGCGGTTGTTTGCAGAGAAGCTGCGGATGCAGAGAACAAAGCAGACTGTGTTGAACCAGCAGATGCTGCACCCTGCTATCAAGCAGACCAAGAACACCTGCAGGGCCCAACATATGAATCAGAATTTGATCAAATAATTAAGTTTAATATAAATTGCATTTGCATGTTATGGTTTTAATTGACTATTTAACCTCTGTCGTCTCTACATCTTGGCTTGAATACATTCGAGTGAAGTGTTTGCAATCAGTTTGTCAAGAAAACCGGTATGCTAATATAGGCTATCTACTGAAAACTGCAGGGTTGATTTCTATGCTGGGAGGTCTATCAATAGGGTCCGGAATGCATTTTACTACTAGAAGAATGTACATCCTTTTTATTTTCCTTTGAAGATGTAGTGATGAATGCTTTTAGAACGTGCTTGGAATGGGACATCTAATCTCATTTTCCTCAACAATTCCCAGTACCCAGATATGTGGTAGGCATTGAGTAGCTGAGCAGGGAATTGAGGTTAGGTATCAAAAACTGTAGTATTTTGTAACGGCACCGTGGCAATGTGACCTTAAAACTTTGTGATTCCATTTATGTGTTGTGACATGCCACATACTTCTCCTGAATGTATTGAAGGAAGATGTGGAGTAGGTGGATGATGCAGCCGTGACTTGTGAGAATGGAATGGCATGCCTCATGCGTGTGTGATGCCGGTGGGGACGTTGTGGTACCTAGTTGATGTGGTTGCGATGTGTATTTGTTGTTGTGATGCTAGACTTTTTTTGGCAGTGGCTGAGAACCTACCAAACTTTGTGTATGAACTTAGTACTAGTCCTTCAAGACTTTTTCGTTTGGATAAAGATAGTGTACTGTTGGTGCTTGGGGTAAATGAATTTGAATGGTTTGCTTGTTAACAGAAGCAAGAACATTTTACACTTGCCCAGGATGTTGATTCCCTGATGCCAGTTGATGGAATATGTGGTCACTGTTTGAGAGATGAAGGTTTTTAGGATTGGGCACACCTGTCAATGAACAAGATGTATACCAGAAAAAGAAAAAAAAAAGAAATGCATACAGTTTGGAGGATGTGTTTTTTTGAAGGGTTTAGACAAATAAAGAAGCAGAAGTGTGGGCGCGCGCGTGGTGTGCAGCCGTGCAGGTGGCTCATCTAGCAGTCAAAAGCAGAGTTGAGTTTGAAATGTACTGGTTGGTTGATTGGTTGTTGATGAAGTAACTTGACTATTTCTGGATACTTTCTTTAAAAAAAAGGATATCTCTGGTTACTTTCACTGGTTGACATGGGCGGATACAGAGGGTATTCCCCATATTCCCAGGAATACCCAACTATTTTAGCACATTTCTATGTATATATGTGTATATACTTGTATATGTATATGCATAATGTCATATTTTATAGTATTTTCACTCATTGAAGCCCAAAACAGTAAAAAACAGCCTCTCAAATTGGCTCATATTTTGTAGTATTTTCACTCATTGCAGTTAAAAACAACTGTTTTTTTTATTGACGTGGAAGTAGGAATACCCAAGTTTGGAATCCTGGCTCCGCCACTGCTGGTTGATGATGGATGTTGGTAGCAGCAGATTTGTGGTATATATGTCCTAATCCCCATCTCATGTCATGTCACTTTTGCTCGGCCCTTTGTTTGGATTTTGTAAGGAAAACGAGAACGTGATAGAAAAATAAAAATGCCAGACACTGCCATTTGGGGAGATTCTTGCTTTACAGAGACAATAATCACTATGTGAAAATGAAAGAAATTTTATGACTATATATATATATATATAAAGAAAAGGTGAAACAACAAAGAAGAGGGAAGGTGAGAATGGTTTCGTTCGGATAATAAACGTAAGGAAGGAAACGGAGATCCGTTCCGACGGGTGCAGCTGAGTCTATTCAAGAAAAGGAAATGAGATGCCAGATGGATCGGAGGCGTGGAGCTACTAGCTCCCAGACACAGCCCAGCCGTCAGTGGTGTAGCGTGCTTGCTTGGTGTTTCCGAAATTCCGAATATATACAGATACAAATATACAAGCACAGCAAGCCTCCGAATAGGAGCCGGCCGGCACGGCATGGTCGTCGCGACCGACGGAAGGACGAGCGGCATGCACAGCACAAGCACAACCCGGCCGGGCCGGCGTCCTTTTCTGCTCCGCCGGGCCGGCCATTGGCCATTGCTGCTCGCTGCCACCGTCCCTGATGGCTGATTCCCCATCATCAGACTCTCCATCGTCGTCTACGTCCATTCCTGTCTTCTTTTATTATTTTGTTGGCTATTTCTTTCTCATAGACTAAACGAAACGATCGAGGCGGCCGGCAATTGATCGATGAGGGTGACTGGCATATACTCGTATATGCCAACCACGGCTGAACCTCAACGATCGAACATCAGCTGGACACGCCGCCAAGCAATGACAATGACGACGACACGCACGCACGTACCAGAGGGTAGGGGACGGCGACGGACGCGACCAGGCAGCAGTACTGGACGGCGTAGGCGGCGAGCCCCAAGGCGGCGGAGACCATGAGCACGGCGTGGAGCGGCATGTGGAGCAGCGCCAGGCCCGACGACCACCCCAGCGCCTTGCCCAGGTCCGACGCTGTGGCCAGGTAGTTGAGCGCCTCCTGGGAGACCCCCAGCGACGACTTGAGCGCCGACGAGTAGGCCGAGAAGTCGAAGTTGGTCCCCGTCAGCGCCTGGATCCACACCGTCGCCACCAGCACCGCCCACCGCTGCTGCTGCCGGTGCCGGCCCCCTGCTTCCACCTCCACCTCCTCCTCCTCCTCCCCACCTCGCCCGCCCGGTTGCTGCGCCATGCTTGATTATTGATTGGTTCTGGAATGATGGACTGCAAGGCGCGCGCGCGCGCGCTAGCTCCTGCCGGTCAAGCGGACAAGCGCGCGCGGTGCGGTGCCAACCGCTCCCTCTCCCTCCTCTGCCTAGCTAGATCGCGCTGCATATATATATTATTTATTTATTTATACACATGAGCTTTCCTGTTTAGTAATAGTATAAGTCCATTTCTGTTCCATTCGTTTTAAAATATATACTACGGGTGATTTCAGTTTTATTTTATAACACTCAACCTTTTAAAAAAAATCTAACCAAGTTTATATACACAGATATATATCAACATATACGGTGCGTACAATACTGGTGGGTTCAATTCGTTCCGTGAAAGAAAATGGTGGCTCTAATGGAAATAAGGTGATTTTATATAAATGCCTGACATGATACACGGTCCACGAACGGTCTAAAAGATGATGACATAACACCTTGGTAGATCCTACGAAAGACAGCAAGATTGAAAAGAATTCAGGCCAAACAAGAGTATCTCGTATATAATTGGCTCTATGGAGGTCTCGATTAAAGATATCAAAGAGCCAATTGTCAGTGAGAACCAGGCTCATCAATCCACTATGCAAAACGTGGAGCAAAATTGCCTCTGCAGGTAGAAATGAAGTCGAGAGTAGTAAGCTAGAGTCCAAGTGCTTCGAAGCAAGGTGGCCCCCTTCAGACTTGACCAAGATGCAACGATGCAAACTTCAGCGTGCTCGTTGTAAGAAAAATCGAGCAAGAAGCCTATAGTTTCTTGAAAGACAACCCTATACAATATCGCCCTTAAAACAAAACAACCGATAGCTTGACATCGTTGCTTTGTTGCTATGTGTTTTTAAACTCGCATATGCATCGCTTTAAAAACAAGGAGCCATAGGTTGACAGCAAAAAAGGCTACATGAGGTTATATTTAAAGAGTAAATTTGTTCTGGCCACGGCGCGGCCTCAAGGTGGCCACGTTGTTCAAAATTTTCCTGAGCATCAGATCCTCAATCCAACGGTGCTGCTGCTCTTCCCATGCCAAATATATACCGGCTGAAACCCTAGCTCCACATTCCAAATCCACTTCTCCTCCCTCTCGCTCCTCTCTCAGCGGCGGCTGGGGCTGGGGAGGCCCGACTCCTGAGCCAGGGCTCGAGCGGCGGCGCTGGTGGCCCCAGCGCAGTGGCCTCCACGCGTGCGGCTTCCGTGCAGCTAGCGCGGCGGCACAGGAGGGCCCAGGCGCGGCGGCTCCGGCACCGTGGCCTCCGGGCCCCGTGTGGAGCTGGCGCGGCGTCGGTGGCTCTGGCGCCGTGGCCTGCGGCGCAGTGGCACACTCGCACGGCTCCGGCACCGTGGCCTCCGAGCCCCGTGTGGAGCTGCCACGGTGTCGGTGGCTCTGGCGCCGTGGTCTGCGGCGCAGTGACACAGTCGCATGACATCCCTAGCACGGCGGTGCCCCGGCCCAGACAGTTCCAGCGAGAGAACCCTAGCGCATCGGCGCCCTGTAGCGGGTGGCGACCAGCGCGGGAGGCCTCCGGCGCGGTGCCGCACTGGCCCGAGCGGATCTGTTCTCCAACGTGGGAGGCCTCCAGCGCGAGGGCGATGTTGCCTTGTTGGGACCCTAGCGCGGTGGCGCACCAGCGCGGACAGCCTCGGCTCGAGCGGCCCCTCCGTTCCGTCTTCCTTGCCGTTCTGCTGGCTGCGCCAGGTGAGCCGCCCGGCCTCTCTCCATCCTTACTTTTCCATTCGTTTCCCGCCTATCTGTTGCAGCTCACTGGTGGCCTGCTTCTCCGTGGAGCGTCTGTAGCTGTTGGGGGTAAGGAGGACGCCAAATCTGTATTGTGCGGCCAAGAACCGGCGAAGCACCCCCTGGCCCGGCGGAGCACCGGGGCGGCGGTCGGCCTCCGGCGGTCTTCCATGGTTGACTAGGGCCAGGGCGCCCCTCGTGCAGCGGTGGGCACACCCAGGCTGTGAGGTTTGCTAATCCAAGATTCAAGCTGTGGGGTTGTACGCGATCTGGCCCCAGTTGGTGAGTAGCTAGCTGTGGAGGCACGCTTGCGGGCCATGGCAAGGAAGAAGCTAGGCAGACGAATTGATGGATGCTGCCTGCGTAGCAGTGCTGTTGCCATATCAAGGTATTTTGATTTTACCTTTTTTCATGTATACGGCTAAAGCTTCTTTGCCCTGATGCATAGGCAGAAAGGCTTCGCCTGCAATTTGGCTACAGGCTGTGTGCCATGCTTCGTGGACTGGTATGGTTTATGCTAATGATGCTTTTGGGAGCAATTATTAATTTGGACCACGCTTGATTTCTTACCAGCCTAATCTCATGCTTGTTGCATCCATTTTTTTTTTTTGCATTGACTGGGCACCTATGGAAGAAAAGCCTTTGTGCATGACCATAGTGGATTTCTTACTAGCTTTTTGTTGGTCGCTCTTTAGGAGTTGGCTTGCTGGTTTATCAATTTATGAAATTACTTTCCATTTCTAAATAATATTTATAACCATAGGTGAATGACAGCAATGAAGCAATACAGAAAAAACAGGCGATGAGACTTCCAGCTAACACTGTTCCTCTAAATTTGAAGAGATTAGGTGACTGCTAATATCACCTCTTTCTTTTTGTTTCAATTTTGCAGCCTAATGAGCTAAAGGGAGGAACTTTATTCCCTTTTGTTGGTTTAGAAGTGTGAATCCGTAGGATGAACTTTATTGTTTTGTCTGAACAAGGATTAGCTTTAGTTTCTTGCTGTGAAAAGGTGAATTCAAATTCAAACTTTAATTCTCTTGCAGAAGCATATCTAGACATTATTTTAGAAATGTTGCCTACCTGCCAATAAAGTTATTCTATGTCATATAACATATGTTTTCCTTACTAAAATAAAGATACATTGCGATTTCTTTTCTCTTGGATTGTTCAAATGGATGGAAACTGTGGTTTGCCTTGCCACCAGTTTTGTCCCATCAAATGTTACATTGACTGTTGCGTTCCTCAAACGAAATCCGAGTTGTACAGATGTAGGCAATTTTTAGTTTGTTTGTTCAAAGCTTCGCTTTATATAATACAGAAAGGCTGTAAGATTAATTGATTGCTCTCCTTTGATAGATAAAAAAAATCTTTTATTGATTTCTAATCTTTATGCATTGAGGAACTATGTAATACCAATACCAATCACTCCAGTGCCTATGCGACCCGGCATCGAAAGTGGTGACTTGCAGTCGACCACCATTTGCAGCTCAAGGTACCACCTGTGCCTCTCCCCGATAAGTTATCTTGCCTTAGCAAGAATGTGTTCCTGACCCAAAGGTAGCATATGCTATTCCCTAGACAATTTGTCATCAAACAGTTTAGATTCGTTGAACTGTTTGATGAAATGTCAGTATAGTGTGTTCCACTGTTTTCAGTTACATTTAAATTGTTGCTACGTGCTCGAAACCAATTTTTCTTAATATAAGTTTGCTAAGTTCTTTTGTTGTTTCAAAATGGAGCTACAGTTATAAAGTAGTTCAACCGAGGAATCCAGGTATCTGTTAAGCCTTGGTTAGTAATTTTAAAGTTTGTACGGATGTCCTTCAACACATGCTACAAATGCAGTTCTGTTTCGAATTTGTTGACAAATTTTTATAGTCCTTTAGCTGTATACATGAAGGCTAAAAAGTTCGCTTTTGGTGGTTGCAGATCCTAGAGAAGGAGGTGTTATGGACCTTGAAGTTGATGGAGGACAGTCTCCACGAGGTGATCGTTGTTCTCAAATTATCCTCTATTGCATTCCATGCTTTTTTTACTTTAGCAACTATATAGTTCAGTATTTCTCGGAGAGTAGCATTAGATTGGCCGGTATGTCTGGTTGCCTGTTGCACCTTCTGCTTTGTACAAAACATTTATTTTTAGCTTCCATTCAAATAATACAAATGAAAATGGGTCCGAGAGATGTCTGGTGCATCATGCAACCAAAATTAACCTGTGGCCTTAAAGTGATAAGAGGAAATCTTTCCTACAACATTTTTCAGTGTTATTTAGCTGCTCCTATGTTTGTGCATAATGGGCTACTGACTGCGTTGATGTCTTATTTAACTGCTCCCGTGTTCACCTCTGCTTATATGATTTCCCCCCAATACTGCAGTGTTGGCTAGATTATCCCGTTTAATAGACTTGCAGCTGGGGAAAACTATGGACCCTGCGGTTCAGATGGTCTTGTAAGAAATACACTTGCGGCTGACATTATGTATGGTGGGAAAACAATGAATCTTCCTGCGATTCAGCGACTGACTTCTATTTTTTTGGTCATTTTTCCTTGGTTTGTGATTGCGTTCTGTGCTATATTTTTGTGGTGATCTTTCTATATACTGTTTGGGTTGATAATTTGTTATCTCAGCATTATTTCATTTCTCAAACACAATCGCAAAGATGTTATCACGCGCGCATGGGCATGCGCAAATTACTAGTTTACTTGGGAGGTTGAGATGTCAGAAGTTTCTAGTTGCGTGAGACTCCCAGGTCTCGGGAGTTGGTTTGGGTGTCGGAAGTTCCGACGTTCCCGATCCGACTCTACCTATTTCCAATTCTGATCCAAAGTCCTCCGATCTCATGGAAAACTTACAGATTGCATCCTTGGAAGGTTTCCATTGGGATAAGTCCCCACCCTCTATATATATTAGAGGGTCATGCCCGGTTGAGGTATTCAATACACAATGGACAAAATCAATCTACCTTACCTTTTTTTTTATCTTTTATCTCAAGCTCTTCCAACCCTCTTGCTGGTCCATCACTTCTCTCGATGGGATTTGCCCGCGTTTTAAGTGACCTTGCCAATCCTAGAACACCCCCACCGTGCGTCTCCCCGCTAGGTCTTCCCTGGAGGTGTTTGCAGGTTTCACGGGCGAAGAACGAGCATCTAATTAGCCTCGTCGACCTACTGGTCCACATCGACGTTGAGATCTTCCTTCACTGCGTGTGTGACCTCGAGCGATGCGGCCTCTATCGGTATGACCAAAATCAGAGTCAATACCTACTAGTGTATGGTCGTCTAATATTATTTGTCGTGAAGAATATAAACATCATTTTTCATATTGACACAATATTGTGCGTCCAAGCACTTGTATTGTAGTACATTCCCTTAATTCATCTGTAGAGAGTTAATTCATCATCAATTGGCTGCGGGTTAACGAATGGAACATCCGAACATGCATACGAATCTAATCCAGGCTATGTATAAGCTGTGCTCGGCTTGCACGCATATGATCATTATTTAGATGCTACTAGCTTGCTAATTGAGCAATTTGGATTGTATGTATCATGCAATGCATGGAAATGGCTGTATATGATTGATGTATATAGGCATCCATCTTGGATCGATGGATGGCACACAGATAACAGAACATGATCAGGGTTTTGTTTTGGCCTCATTACAAAGTAATCATGCAGAGGGCTATGTATATGTAATAATATAATACAGGTAGCAGGCAGGCAGATTATTTGTTAACTAGGAGGCAGAGACGTGACGTAGTAGTTGCAGGCAATCAAGTCGAAATCGAAATCAACATCTAATACAGGAGTGAGTTTATAAATCCTATTTAGCTTTTCAGACCAAAAATTTCACATACATTTGTCTTATTGTAACCTGAAAACAGCTGCGTGCTGCTGCATGTTTTCAAGCAGCCGGCCGGCGGCTCGATCATATATACATCTATCTATTACTCTCTACATCTTATCCAGTTGTACCTACACATGTTAGCTGACCCTAACCCCATATATATAGTTTATAGTATCGGTATATATAGTTTACGGTCTTGTTTGGTTCTCTAGTCATAGACTAAAAGTTTTAGTCCACTTTAGTCTATGAACTAAAAGTGGACTAAAGTGGTGTTTGGTTTCTTGAACTAAAATTGACTAAAGTGGAGAGAGGGGGCAATAAATAAGAGGCATTGGTGTCTCCAACACCTTTTAGTTCATTTTAGTCCAGTTTTGTGGACTAAATGACTAAATGATTTTAGTCCACTTTTAGTCCAAGTATTTAGCTGTTTAGTCCAACTAAAGTGTAGATTTTAGTGCAAAATACTTTAGTCCATGAGAACCAAACACCTCTACGACTTACGAGAGTTGTTATTATTTTCTTTTATGTATCCTGAACCCCCTCCCACTTGCTCCCTTTTATCTCTCTTTGTAATGTATTTTTTTTCTAACTTGTCCTTAATAAAATACTAGTAGGGGTACGCCACTCCTATTTAACGTCCAAAAAAAGAGTTGTTATTATATTCGTTAGCAGCCTCCTGATGATGGTTAATTTATTTGGACTTATCAATTGTTGGATATAATATGGGCTTGGCCCATATAATATTTAATAATTAAATAAAACTATATGGTACGTAACATTAAGTGTTGTATGGTTTAATACCATACGGGATTTTGAATGAACGCTGACTCAGCTTATATGGTTGAAAATTATTCATCTAAATTGATAAGCTGAGAAAAGAATAAAGGCGTTCCACACGCGCGCGCCGCCGCCGCCGCCGGCCGTGGGCGTGGTAGGCAGGCAGAGCGAGCGGGCGTGGCCAGTCTTTTGCCACTTAAATCCACATTATCACGGGAGTTTCGCTCCTTGATGGTGGAGGTGAACTGACTGCGTCAGTTACCGTCTCTTCTGCTTCCCGTCTCTTGGGATTCTCCGCTGCCTTCGTCTTCTCTTCCCCGTCAGCAGCCATATATCATGTCTTCCGTCAGTCCAGACCTCATCTTCCGCAACCACTCCCGAGAGAACCACAGATCAGCAGCCTTCTGATTTCCCCGTCCCGTACCTCTGCGCGCACGGAGGAGCGGGAGAGCAGGTGCCTCCGAAACCCTCGTCCGCCTGAGAATCCTGCACGGGGTGAGCGGCGATTAGGTTTTTGGGGAGCGATCCGCGACTGCTCGTCCATCTTCTTCCTAGAGATCGCTCTTGGATCCATCCTCTCCAGGAACGTCAAGGCGTCTTCTTCCTGGTGATCCGTTCGTAGGACTGCACTGCGAACACCTTCCTGCATCGACTGTGGTCCACGACTTTGAGCAACGCACTATGTCGACTAGTGCGAATGGAGCCTACGATGCCCTCAGTATGGGACCCTCCGCTGGGTACAGTCTAATCTCTGTGATTATTGTATTTTGTATTATTACTGTATCAATCAGTATGTAATCTATGCATGCTGTAGCGTTCATAAGAAATATACACATGCACATATATGCTGTCACAAACCTGCTGATGTTATATTTCTGGATTAAATTGATAATGAAAATGCCTAAATTCCTAACAATCCAAAAACCTAATCATAGGCAATTTTCTATCAGTGGATTTGCTGTCGCTTTGAAGCCGAATAATTTTGATGGCAAGAATTTTATGATATGGCGTGCAAAGATGGTATTGTGGTTGGTTACGATGAACTGCTATCACGCCGCACAGGGGAAGCCTGAACAGTTTACTCCTAAGGAGGAGCGAAAGTTCTTGGCTACCGATAACCTGTTTTGAGGCGCCGTGATTAGTGCACTTCATTCCAAGTATGAGAAAAACTACATATCTTGCACATCAGGCAAAGAATTATGGGATGCTCTTGAGGCAAAGTTTGGGGTTTCTGATGCTGGTAATGAGTTGTACCTTATGGAGCAGCTGTATGACTACAAAATGGTTGAAAACCGTTCTGTGGTCGAACAGGCTCATGAGATACAAGTACTGGCAAAGGAACTAGAACATTTCCCATGTTTGTTGCCTGACATGTTTGTGGCCGGCAGTATAATCGCTAAGTTGCCACCTTCTTGGAGGAATTTTGCTATTTCTCTAAAATACAACAGACAAGAGTTTAGCGTGGCTGAGCTTATTGGATCTCTTGATGTTGAGGAGAGGGCGAGAGCAAAAGACAACTGTGGAAAAGGAGTTGGGTCTTCCGCTACCAATATGGTGCAGAAGAAAAAGTCATTTGCATCTCGTAATAAAAAGAAGAAGAACATGCAAGAGAACAACAATGCAAAGCCTAAGCAGACCACACAGTTTAAGAAGAAAAACAACAAGAAAGGTGGAGGATGCTTTGTTTGCGGGAGTTATGAGCATTGGGCAAGTGCGTGCCCAGACCGCAAATACAAACAAAAAAAGAAATCAGCAAATGTGGTTATTAGTGAGACTGGAGGAGGAATATCTGGGTATGGTAATTCTTTACCCTTTGTTCTTTCAGTTTGTCTTTCACCTGAGTGGTGGATGGACAGTGGTGCTAATATTCATGTGTGTGCTGATGTTTCTTTGTTTATTTCCTATCAGGCCGGCAGGAGTGGAGCCTTGCTGATGGGAAACGGTTCGCATGCGCGTGTTCTTGGTGCTGGTACGGTCGTTCTAAAGTTTACTTCGGGAAAGACGATGCTATTAAGGAAAGTGCAGCATGTCCCCTCCATCAAGAAGAATCTTGTTAGCGCTTCTCAGATGTGTCGCGATGGCTTTAAAATTGTGCTTGAGTCCAATAAATATGTTGTGTCGAGACATAGAATATTTGTTAGAAAAGGTTATGATTGCGGATGCTTGTTCCGCTTATCTTTGCTTGATGATGTGTGTAATAAAGTAATGAACAATGTTATTGTTTTGGATGAGTCGAATATATGGCATTCACGATTTTGTCACATTAATTTTGGCTGTCTCACGCGGCTTACAAATCTAAATTTAATCCTAAAATTTAACTTAGTCAGAGATTCTAAGTGCCAGGTGTGTGTGCAATCAAAGCAACCGCGCAAGCCTCACAAGGCTGCTGAGGCGAGGAACTTGGCACCTTTAGAACTCGTTCATTCTGATTTATGTGAAATAAATGGTGAATTGACTAAAGGCGGTAGACAATACTTCATGATATTTATAGATGATTGTACTAGATTTTACTACGTGTATTTATTAAAAACAAAAGATGAAGCGTTGCATTATTTTAAGGTCTATAAAGCTGAGGTAGAAAATCAACTTGAGAAGAAAATCAAGCGTTTGCGGTCCGATCACGGGGGAGAATATTTCTCAAATGAATTTTCTGAGTTTTACGTGGTGCATGGAATTATTCGTGAGAGGACGCCACTATACTCACCACAGTCCAATGGGATTGTAGAGAGAAAGAACCGCACTCTAACTAATTTGGTTAATGGCATGTTGAAGACTGCGGGACTATCTAAGGAATGGTGGGGTGAGGCTATTTTGATAGCATGTCATGTCCTAAATAGAGTGCCCACAAAGAACAAAGAAATTACACCATTCAAGGAATGAGAGAAGAAGAGATTAAATCTCTCTTACCAGCGAACTTGGGGTTGTTTGGCAAAGGTGAATGTGCCAATAAATAAAAAGCGAAAGCTTGGACCAAAGACTGTTGATGGTGTTTTTCTTGGTTATTCTATTCACAGTGTGGGTTATAGATTTTTAATTATAAACTCTAGTGTTCCTGAGATGGCTGTTGATACAATCATGGAATCTAGAGACGCTACATTTTTTGAGAATGAGTTTTCCATGAAAAATGCACCTAGCACAACTAGTCATGAATTTATAATTTCCCGTGAGCATAAAAATTTTACTCCGATAGAACAAATTGAGGAACCCTATGTGCAAAATCCTGAGGAGGATGACACTATAGTCACCAGGAAAAGCAAGAGACAGAGGACTATAAAGTCTTTTGGTGATGACTATATTGTGTACCTTGTGGATGACACACCAACGACCATTGAAGAGGCATATTCCTCTCCTTATGCTAACTTATGGAAGGAAGCAGTACGGAGTGAGATGGATTCAGTTATGTCCAATGGAACTTGGGAAATTGTTGATCATCCCTATGGGTGCAAGCCTACAGGGTGCAAATGGGTGTTTAAGAAAAAGCTTAGGCCTGATGGTACTATTGAGAGGTACAAGGCAAAGCTTGTGGCTAAGGGTTACACTCAAAAGGAAGGTGAAGATTTCTTTGATACTTATTCACCGGTTGCCCGATTGACCACAATTCGAGTTTTGCTTTCCCTGGCAGCCTCTTATGGTCTTATCGTTCATCAAATGGATGTTAAGACAGCTTTCCTAAACGGAGAGTTGGAGGAGGAGATCTATATGGATCAGCCGGATGGGTTTGTGGCAAATGGTCAAGAAGGCAAAGTGTGTAAATTATTAAAGTCATTATACGGCCTAAAACAAGCTCCTAAGCAATGGCAAGAGAAGTTCGATAGAACTTTAACATCTGCTGGCTTTGTTGTGAATGAAGCTGACAAATGTGTGTACTATCGGTATGATGGGGGTGAAGGAGTTATTTTGTGTTTATATGTTGATGACATACTGATGTTTGGATCCAGCCTCAAAGTGATCAAAGAGGTGAAGGGATTTTTAACTAATAATTTTGAGATGAAAGATCTGGGAGAGGCTGATGTTATTCTTAATATCAAGCTTCTAAGAGAAGGTGATGGTGGGATAACTCTGTTACAAACCCACTATGTGGAAAAGGTGCTGAGTCACTTTGGGTTCAGTGACTGTGCACCTGCTCCTACACCTTATGACCCTAGTGTGCTATTGAGGAAAAATCAAAGATAGCAAGGGATCAGTTGAGATATTCCTAGATCATTGGTTCACTCATATATCTTGCTAGTGCAACAAGGACTGACATCTCATTTGTTGTGTGCAAGCTGAGCCGGTTTGTGTCAAACCTAGGAGATGATCACTAGCGTGCTCTTGAGAGAGTAATGAGCTACCTAAAAGGGACCATGGGCTATGGTATTTGTTATACTGGACATCCAAAAGTGCTGAAAGGCTATTGTGATGCCAACTGGATTTCTGATGCCGATGAGCTTTATGCCACAAGTGGATATGTGTTTTTGCTTGGAGATGGTGCTGTCTCCTGGAAGTCTTGTAAGCAGACTATCTTAACAAAGTCTACAATGAAAGCAAAACACATAGCATTAGACACTACTGGATCTGAGGCTGAGTGGCTTCGTGATCTCCTTATGGATTTATCGGTTGTTGAAAAACCCATACCGACTATTTCTATGAACTGTGATAAACAGACTGTGATTACGAAGGTTAACAGTTCTAATGATAACATGAAGTCCACAAGGCATGTTAAGAGACGACTAAAATCTGTTAGAAAATTGAGAAACTCTGGAGTAATAGCATTGGACTATGTCCACGCGTTTAACAATCTGGCAGATCAGTTCACTAAGGATCTGTCACGCAATGTGATAGAAAGTGCATTGAGAGAGATGGGTTTGAGACCCACTTGAAATTTACTATAGTGGTAACATGTTCTATGTGATCGAAGATCCCGTGAAGTAGGATGGTGAAACAAGCTAGTAGTAAATTATGAGGAAAAATCCTTAGTAAGACTCATTTCTGATGCATATCTTTCCTTTCTGTAAGGCAAGCTGGCTTTTGCCTTAATGTGTTCCAAGTGGCTTGTCAAAGCAAAGATGTTGTCCTACAGAACATCTTTTGAGGAACACACCTATATAAGTCAGACTGCTGGTCATAGTCTATAAGATTTGGGTAATCTCTAAATACTCATGACAGGCACTGAAGTATGACTTATATGCTTCAAATAGAGGGGATGTGTTTTGCTGCCCAGTATCAGCTAAGGACTTTAGTGACATTCATCTCACACAAAACTGTTAATTCAAGGCTTAGTCCATTGTTCAGTTGTGACTGAGTGAAACTATTGTTCTAGATTGATGTTCAACTTAACAGTCTCCATCGAAACACTGGTATATAAAAGAAATATGGTTTTAAGACTACTTTATTACAAACCCTAGAGTTTGGTGGGGATTATTGGATATAATATGAGCTTGGTCCATATAATGTTTAACAATTAAATAAAACTTTATGGTGCGTAACATTAAGTGTTGTATGGTTTAATACCATACGGGATTTTGACTGAACGCTGACTTAGCTTATATGGTTGGAAATTATTTATCTAAATTGAGAAGCTGAGAAAAGGATAAAGGTGTGCCACAAATGTACCTATTTGTGAACTATAGAACACGAAATGAACAAAGTGACTATCCTAAAAGGTTTAGGTACTTGATACCAATGGTGAGGATGAAATATATGATATGTTCATTGAATTATCTTCGGGTCAATCATATAAGGGATTATGATAAAAATTGATTGATAGATTGAGTGAATATTGTCAAATTGCTTGCTTAATCACCCCGAAGCCTTCATCTCATCATAAAGTACCTACATCATTAACCTAAGCACACTTTGGTACCCAACTCTTGTTGGGTCCTTTTGAGTTAGTCAACAAGTGCTTAGGCACCCAAATGGCTTTAGCACTAGTTTGTGGTGAACACATCACCTTGCTAATGCTAACTCCATTTGTGGTCTTTCTAAGCATATTATTATAAACAAATGTGTTCGGCTTAGGTGAGTTACCATTTGGGCATTCATAGCTTAGATGCCCCTTTCTTTTACAAGTATAGCATATGCGGCCTTTGTTTGCTCTATGCTTGTTTTGCTTGTACGGACATCCATCAACCTTATGGCCCATCTTATTGCATCCATAGCATCTTCTTGTTGCAACTTGGGCTTCCTTTCTTGCCTCTTTGTACATTGGGCATTTCTTGGTAAGATGTTCCAATTTCTTGCTCATGAGACAAGCGCTTTGTCCATCACTCTTCATTTGCTTGGCCTCCTTGGTAGAGGCCTTTTGATTGGCGGCTTCAACCTTGTCGGCCCAACTCTTGTGTGGACACATAGCCCACTCATGTCCATACAATCCACAACCATAGCACATCCTTTTTCCATGTTTCTTGCTCTTGGTTGGGTTGGCCTTGTTTGAGATGTGATTCTTTTGTTGGGCTTTGGAGGAAGCAAGGTTTGAACCCTTCTCAGGCTTCTTCACCATGTTATCACGGTTATCTTGAGAAGGTTGTGCTTTCTCCTTACCCTTCAATCGAATCATATCTTTCTTTAATCTTTTCACCTCTTCTTTGAGCTCTATGTTTTCTATGAGATTTAGCTCAATCAAAGATTGGCTTGCTTAAGGAGCACACTCATTAGTACAAGAAACATTTAATTGAGATGGTGTACTAGTGAGTGGATGTGTGAGAGGTTGAGAAAATTTTACCGATGTAATCATAACCTCATGAGCCACCTCAAGCATGATGCTTGATTCTACTACTTCCTCATGAGAGCACTTTAGATGAACATAATTTGCTTGTAGCACATTATACTTGTTTGATAGTTCATCTAGCCTTGCCTTGAGCTCAAAGTTTTCCTTCTCTAGTTGTGAAACATTAGAAGAGGAGTTAGTAACTAAAGCATGCTCAATTGACAATTTTTCATACCTTTCACTTAGAGCCTTTAGTTCTTCCATTTTGGAGATGAGAAACAATTCTTGCTTTTGAAGTGATTGCTCTTGCTTCTCAATCTCTTCTTCAAGCTCATCATTCTTTTCAACTATCTTCATGATGATGAACTTGTCCTTGCGGTTGAGATGATCAAGGTTGTAGTTGTCTTCAACTTCAACATCACTCTCATCTTGATCATCTACTTGTGCTTTCTCCTTTTCTTGATCTTTCTTGTTACTCTTTTTCTTGCTTTTCTTGGCCATGAGACACAAGTGATGAGTATCATGAGATACTGAGGTTGACTCATCACTTGGTCACCACTGGGCTTGAGCATCATTGCAAACAGCTGCTTGCTGGTCTGCTGCCTCGGCCATACCAGACACGTCCGGTAGTAATACCGAACACGTCCGGTATGTGCAGGCAGACAACAAGTCATGTGCTGCTTGCACTTCTTGCTCCGGCTCGGCGCTCTTGAGGTCTTGTGAGGCTTCTTCACTGTATGAAGACACAATGGACATACTTTCTATTGACTCGATCTCAAGTGTATCATCACATTTGGATTTTCCATATAAATCAAAAAGTCTAGTCCAAATGAGATGAGCACTCTCCGGAGGTGGTTGTCCATTGAAGATTGCCTCATCTTGAATCTCTACACTTAATGTACTCAAAATAATATTAATAGCTTTAGCATTGAGTTGCACGCATATCTCTTCCTCTTTTGACAAATTTTTGTAGTTGCTCTAATCAACTATAGAAAGAGGTATACTTGCATCCATAATATGCTCAACAAGAGGACTAATATCTCTAAAAGCATTGAGTACATGTATTGACCAAGTTAAAAAGTTTGAACCATCATTTTAGAGAAGCACCGGCTCCAACTCGATAGGCGTCGACATTCTTTTCTCACGGCGGTGAAGCTTTAGGTGAGAACCTAGCTCTGATACCAATTGAAAGGACCTAGGATGCCGCCTAGAGGGGGGGGTGAATAGGCGTTTCTGAAAATTAACACCTTTAAATGCGAAAACAATTAGTAAAGGGAGTTTCCAAATTGAAAACTCCAAATAAAGAGTAGTACCACCCCTCACAAGTTAGCCACACAGTGTACAAGGTATAAATAATGTATCTAGAAGCTATAATCCTACAACACAAAGTTGGAACTAAAAATAAATATTTTCAGCACAGAGCTCTAATACCGGACATGTCCGGTATGCACGGTTTCTGCAGAACAGCCCTGAACTTGCTCCTTTCGATTTCTATCTTCAAACCAAACTGTAGGTACCTACTAGAGATATCAATATATATAGAGAACCTACACAAGAGCTAGAGCAACATAAATATTGAATGAAATATAAATTGAGACACGATATTTGTTTTACTGAAATTTGGACTCGTTCGAGTCCTACTCTCTGTTTGTTGTGTGCAACAAGGCCTGACATCTCATTTGTTGTGTGCAAGCTCATGTATCTTGCTAGTGCAACAAGGCCTAACATCTCATTTGTTGTGTGCAAGCTGAGCCAGTTTGTGTCAAACTCAGGAGATGATCACTGGCGTGCTCTTGAGAGAGTAATGAGCTACCTAAAAGGGACCATGGGCTATGGTATTTGTTATACTGGACATCTGAAAGTGCTGCAAGGCTATTGTGATGCCAACTAGATTTCTGATGCCGATGAGCTTTATGCCACAAGTGGATATGTGTTTTCGCTTGGAGATGGTGCTATCTCCTGGAAGTCTTGCAAGCAGACTATCTTAACAAAGTCTACAATGAAAGCAGAACTCACAGCATTAGATACTGCTTGATCTAAGGCTAAGTGGCTTCGTGATCTCCTTATGGATTTACCGGTTGTTGAAAAACCCATACCGACTATTTCTATGAACTATGATAACCAGACTGTGATTACGAAGGTTAACAGTTCTAAGGATAACATGAAGTCCATAAGGCATGTTAAGAGACGACTAAAATCTGTTAGAAAATTGAGAAACTCTGAAGTAATAGCGTTGGACTATGTCCACATGTCTAACAATCTGGCAGATCAGTTCACTAAGAATCTGTCACGCAATGTGATAGAAAGTGCATCGAGAGAGATGGGTTTGAGACCCACTTGAAATTTACTGTAGTGGAAACATGTTCTATGTGATCGGAGATCCCATGAAGTAGGACGGTGAAACAAGCTAGTAGTAAATTATGAGGAAAAATCCTTAGTAAGACTTATTTCTAATGCATATCTTTCCTTTCTGTAAGGCATGCTGACTTTTACCTTAATATGTTCCAAGTGGCTTGTCAAAGCAAAGATGTTGTCCTACAGAACATCTTTTGAGGAACACACCTATATGAATCAGACTGTTGGTCATAGTCTATGAGATTTGGGTGATCTCTAAATACTCATGAAAGTCACTGAAGTATGACTTATATGCTTCAAATAGAGGGGATGTCTTTTGCTGCCTAGTATCAGCTAAGGACTTTAGTGACATTCACCTCATACAAAACTATCAATTCAAGGCTTAGTCCATTGTTTAGTTGTGACTGAGTGAAACTATTGTTCTAGATCGATGTTCAACTTAACAGTCTCCATCGAAACACTGGTATATAAAAGAAATATGGTTTTAAGACTACTTTGTTACAAACCCTAGAGTTTGGTGGGGATTGTTGGATATAATATGGGCTTGGTCCATATAATATTTAACAATTAAATAAAACTTTATGGTGCGTAACATTAAGTGTTGTATGGTTTAATACCATACGGGATTTTGACTGAACGCTGACTCAGCTTATATGGTTGGAAATTATTCATCTAAATTGAGAAGCTAAGAAAAGGATAAAGGTGTGCCATACGCACGCGCGCGCCGCTGTCGGCCAGGCCGTGGGTGTGGGCGTGGCGTGGCGTGGTAGGTAGGCGTGGCCAGTCTTTTGCCACTTAAATCTACATTATCACTGGAGTTTTGCTCCTTGATGGTGGAGGCGAATTGACTGCGTCAGTTACTGTCCCTTCTGCTTCCGCTTCCCATCTCCTAGGATTCTCCGCTGCCTTCATCTTCTCTTCGCCGTCAGCAGCCATATATCCTGTCTTCCATCAGTCCAGACCTCATCTTCTACAACCACTCCCGAGAGAACCACAGATCAACAGCCTTCTGATTTCCCCGTTTCGTACCTCTACGCGCACAGAGGAGCGGGAGAGCAGGTGCCTCCGAAACTCTTGTCCGCCTAAGAATCCTACACGGGGTGAGCAGCGATTAGGTTTTTGGGGAGCGATCCACGACTGCTCGTCCATTTTCTTCTTGGAGATCGCTCTTGGATCTGTCCACTCCCTAGAACGTCAAGGCGTCTTCTTCCAGGTGATCCGTTCGTGGGACTACACTGCGAACATCTTCCTGCATCGACTGTGGTCCATGACTTTGAGCAACGCACTATGTTGACTAGTGCGAATGGAGCCTCCGATGCTCTCGGCATGGAACCCTCCGCTGGGTACAGTCTAATCTCTGTGATTACTGTATTTTATATTCTTACTGTATCAATCAGTATGTCATCTATGCATGCTGTAGCGTTCATAAGAAATATACACATGCACATATATGCTATCACAAACCTACTGATGTTATATTTCTAGATTAAACTGATAATGAAAATGCCTAAATTCCTAACATCAATCTCAGCTTTCGATTTTTCTAGGGGAAAAAATCTCAACTTGCAAAGATTCTTTTAGCAACGAACGATCTCTCGCAGAGAACCGAAGGAAATATGTGTACATATGTACTGACTACTCTTTTCATTCCAAAATATAGGCATTTTTATTTGAAAGGACCTAGGATGCCGCCTAGAGGGGGGTGAATAGGCGTTTCTGAAAATTAACACCTTTAAATACGGAAACAATTAGTAAAGGAAGTTTCCAAATTGGAAACTCCAAATAAAGAGTAGTACCACCCCTCACAAGTTAGTCACATAGTATACAAGGTATAAATAATGTATCTAGAAGCTATAACCCTGCAACGCAAAGTTAGAACTAAAAATAAATATTTTCAGCACAGAGCTCTAATACCGGACGTGTCCGGTATGAATACCGGACGTGTCCGGTATGCATGGTTTCTGCAGAACAGCCCCAAACTTGCTCCTTTCGATTTCTATCTTTAAACCAAACTGCAGGTATCTACTAGAGATATCAATATATACAGAGAACCTGCACAAGAGCTAGAGCAACACAAATATCGAATAAAATGCAAATTGAGACACGATATTTGTTTTACCAAAGTTCGGACTCGTTCGAGTCCTACTCTCCGTTTGTTGTGTGTAACAAGGCCTGACATCTCATTTGTCGTGTGCAAGCTCATGTATCTTGCTAGTGCAACAAGGCCTGACATCTCATTTGTTGTGTGCAAGCTGAGCCGGTTTGTGTCAAACCCGAGAGATGATCACTGGCGTGCTCTTGAGAGAGTAATGAGCTACCTAAAAGGGACCATGGACTATGGTATTTGTTATACTGGACATCCAAAAGTGCTGAAAGGCTATTGTGATGCCAACTGGATTTCTGATGCCGATGAGCTTTATGCCACAAGTGGATATGTGTTTTCGCTTAGAGATGGTGCTGTCTCCTAGAAGTCTTGCAAGCAGACTATCTTAACGAAGTCTACAATAAAAGCAGAACTCATAGCATTAGACACTACTGGATCTGAGGCTGAGTGGCTTCGTGATCTCCTTATGGATTTACCGGTTGTTGAAAAACCCATACCGACTATTTCTATGAACTATGATAACCAGACTATGATTACGAAGGTTAACAGTTCTAAGGATAATATGAAGTCCACAAGACATGTTAAGAGACGACTAAAATCTGTTAGAAAATTAAGAAACTCTGGAGTAATAGCGTTGTACTATGTCCACGCGTCTAACAATCTAGCAGATCAATTCACGAAGGACCTGTCACGTAATGTGATAGAAAGTGCATCGAGAGAGATGGATTTGAGACCCACTTGAAATTTACTATAGTGGTAACATGTTCTATGTGATCGGAGATCCCGTGAAGTAGGACGGTGAAACAAGCTAGTAGTAAATTATGAGGAAAAATCCTTAGTAAGACTCATTTCTGATGCATATCTTTCCTTTTTGTAAGGCAGGCTGACTTTTACCTTAATGTGTTCCAAGTGGCTTGTCAAAGCAAAGATGTTGTCCTACAGAATATCTTTTGAGGAACACACCTATATGAGTCAGACTGTTGGTCACAGTCTATGAGATTTGGGTGATCTCTAAATACTCATGAAAGGCACTGAAGTATGACTTATATGCTTCAAATAGAGGGGATGTCTTTTGCTGTCTAGTATCAGCTAAGGACTTTAGTGACATTCACCTCACACAAAACTGTCAATTCAAGACTTAGTCCATTATTCAGTTGTGACTGAGTGAAACTATTGTTCTAGATCGATGTTCAACTTAACAGTCTCCATCGAAACACTGGTATATAAAAGAAATGTGGTTTTAAGACTACTTTGTTACAAACCCTAGAGTTTGGTGGGGATTATTGGATATAATATGGGCTTGGTCCATATAATATTTAACAATTAAATAAAACTTTATGGTGCGTAACATTAAGTGTTGTATGGTTTAATACCATACGGGATTTTGACTGAACGCTGACTCAGCTTATATGGTTGGAAATTATTTATCTAAATTGAGAAGCTGAGAAAAAGATAAAGGTGTGCCACACGCGCGCACGCGCTGCCGCCGACCGGGCCGTGGTCATGGGCGTGGCGTGGCGTGGTAGGCGGACGTGGCTAGTCTTTTGCCACTTAAATCTACATTATCACTGGAGTTTTGCTCCTTGATGGTGGAGGTGAATTGACTGCGTCAGTTACTGTCCCTTCTGCTTCCGCTTTCCGTCTCTTAGGATTCTTCGCTGCCTTCGTCTTCTCTTCGTCGTCAGCAGCCATATATCTTGTCTTCTGTCAATCCAGACCCCATCTTCTGCAACCACTCCCGAGAGAACCACAGATTAGCAGCCTTCTGATTTCCCCGTTTCGTACCTCTACGCGCATAGAGGAGCGGGAGAGCAGGTGCCTTCGAAAGCCTCGTTCGCCTGAGAATCCTGCACGGGGTGAGCAGCGATTAGGTTTTTGGGGAGCGATCCATGACTGCTCGTCCATTTTCTTCTTGGAGATCGCTCTTGGATCCGTCCACTCCCTAGAACGTCAAGGTGTCTTCTTCCGGGTGATCCGTTCATAGGACTGCACTGCGAACATCTTCCTGCATCGACTGTGGTCCGTGACTTTAAGCAACGCACTATGTCGACTAGTGCGAATGGAGCCTCCGATGCCCTCGGCATGGGACCCTCCGCTGGGTACAGTCTAATCTCTGTGATTACTGTATTTTGTATTCTTACTGTATAAATCAGTATGTCATCTATGCATGCTGTAGCGTTCATAAGAAATATACACATGCACATATATGCTGTCATAAACCTACTGATGTTATATTTCTAGATTAAACTGATAATGAAAATACCTAAATTCCTAACATCAATCTCAGCTTTTGATTTTTCTAGGGGAAAAAATCTCAACTTGCAAAGATTCTTTTAGCAACGAACGATCTCTCTCAGAGAACCGAAGGAAATATGTGTACATATGTACTGACTACTCTTTTCATCCCAAAATATAGGCATTTTTATTTGAAAGGACCTAGGATTCCACCTAAAGGGGGGTGAATAGGCGTTTCTGAAAATTAACATCTTTAAATACGGAAACAATTAGTAAAGGGAGTTTCCAAATTAGAAACTCCAAATAAAGAGTAGTACCACCCCTCACAAGTTAGCCACACAGTGTACAAGGTATAAATAATTTATCTAGAAGCTATAACCCTGCAACACAAAGTTAGAACTGAAAATAAATATTTTCAGCACAGAGCTCTAATACCGGACGTGTCCGGTATGCACGGTTTCTGCAGAACAGCCCCGAATTTGCTCCTTTCGATTTCTGTCTTCAAACCAAACTACAGGTACCTACTAGAGATATCAATATACATAGAGAACCTGCACAAGAGCTAGAGCAACACAAATATCGAATGAAATACAAATTAAGACACGATATTTGTTTTACCGAAGTTCGGACTCGTTCGAGTCCTACTCTCTATTGAGGGGGCTGCGGGCGACCCAACGAAGGTTAGCCCTAGAGGGTACCACGAAGGTCACTCTAGCCGAAGTCTTTTCCAACTCCTTTTCCTCCTTCCACTAGATGATTCCGAGGCGGCGGAATCGACCGTTATAAACTTTCCGAGGCACACCACAATCTCTCGAGTGCTCTCCGGTGACGCCTAACCGTTTAGGACCGAAGAGTCCAAGAGTAACAAATGCGAATCATGAGATTGACAATATGCACAAGTGCTTAAGTAGTTGGATTGCTCTCTTTTTGAATTGCACTCAACCCATAATTTGATTTGGCAAATTTAATCAATCACTCACTAAGAGAGGGTTGGGAGAGTTGGCAAGGCTCAAAAACGTGTGTGTAAGTCAGCAGAATCAGCAGCCTCCAAAGGTGGAGGCTTGGGGGTATTTATAGCCCCCTTAAAAAACTAGCTGTTTTATAGCCGTTGTCATACCGGACGCATACCGGACACGTTCGATATCACTTACACTGCGCCAACGGTAACTAAGTTACAGTGATGTTTGTGAGGCGTCGGAACTCCTGATGAATGCCGGGACTTCTGGCCGTCGAAACTCCCAACTCACGTCGAAACTCCCGACCCTTAGCAAATTTGAAAAACATGTAACTGAGTTAAAGTTAGTGAGGTATCGGAACTTCCGACGCATGCCGGAACTCCTGACCCTCAAGGCTTTTGAAGATAGCCGTTGGCTTCAGGTCAGGCATACCGGACACGTCCGGTATGACCAGGACAGTGAACCCTCGTCAGTTAAAGTGCGAGACGTCGGAACTCCCAACCCTTGCCGGGACTCCCGACCGTCGGAACTCTCGACTTACGTCGGAACTCCCGACGAACCAACCCGAGAACAATAATTTTACAGCTGCTGGGCAAATACCGGACATGTCCGGTATATTGCCAGACCAGCTAAGATAAAGTTAGCTCTTTTGTCGCTCAAATACTCAAAACTCACATGGGTTGGCTTGAGCACTTATGAAATATTATCTACCAACATGATGCATCTCTCTTAATAGTACGACATACCTATTAAACTCAAGATAAAAGGAAAAATGAATTTATACCACTTGAGTTGATCTATTTTGAATTGATGCCGTCTTTTTCAATCTTCATCAAGTAAGGGTGCTAACATGTTGATATTGATCTTTTCACTTGAGCATAGCCATCTTGAGCATGTGACTTGATTCCATTCATCAAACTTGAATAATCCCAAATATATCAAGTCACTTCCATCAAACACTCCAATAGTGATTTGATCATCCACATAAACATGAACATCATAGCTTGATTAGTACCTCAGCTAAATGCAAGTACTTTTTTTTTCACCCTAGCTAGGTTCTTCGGCCGTCAAGCCGTCGTTTGCCCTTCACCCTTGCTTAGTACCTCGAAGCCTTTCCTTGCTATCTTCACCATCTCAAGCCATCTTGTCACATCTTGTGTTGAATCATCCATTCATGTATTGTTATCTTTTTCATTTTAATTTAGCAAGCTTCAAATATGAGACCAATCCATATGTAATCCCTTATGTCTCATTAATTAATTTTTACAAGCTTGCTTTCACATAGTACATGGATATCCCACAATAATTAAGCATTTGCATGAATTCCATTTGCATTGTTGTCTTGTGCTTGAACTAGATTGTTTATACAACAACACATCATTTTGGCTTTCATTAAGTACCTGTGAGATAACCTATTATCTATCCACACTTAGCAAACGAGTTAGTCCTTTAATCACGTTGTCATTCAATCATCCAAAACCCACTAAAGGGCTAGATGCACTTTCATTATTTAATTTGTTCAATCAAATTAGTCTAAGTTTGATCGTGTTTACAGAAAAAAGACATCAACATTTATGATACCGAGGGCATGTTTGGCAGGGCTCCTCAAGAAGAAGCCCTGTCAAACGTTACGTAGGAGAAGCCATTTTCCAGTGAAAAACAGAGGAGTGCTGCAAAGCACCCTTCGAATGAGAAACATTAATCCCGTTGTGACATATTTTGATATTTTACTTCTTTGACCACGCATGTTTACGGTTGTTCTCTCTGTGTGCACTGTTTTTGACCACGCATGTTTTTACGGTTGTACTAGTAGCAGATTTGACGTTCACCAACCAGCAAGCTAAAAATTCAAAGTTCAAACAACAGAAGATAAAAATAAAATAAACGCATGAGGCGTGACCAGGGAGGGGGCTGCTATTTGTGCCAAACCAAGCTGAAACGAGACAAATATATGCGAAAAGTCGCATGCATGACTGGAGCTAGGCGTTTCTGCATTCAGATTTCGTTTGCAAAAGTGGAAATTGTGTGGGTCATTTCTGTTTTTCTTTTTTTTTAAAATAAGGGAAATTCATGGAGATGCCTGGATTGTTGTTGTGGGCCGATAAACATTGAGATTACTTTCATGGGCCTGGTCAGCCCACTGATTCAAGGCCCGCAGGGGCTTCCCTCCTTTCCAAGGTCCATGGGCCATTTCCCTGTCTCCCCTCTGCTCTGCTCTGTTAACCTAATGCTTGCTGCTCCACATGGTTCCCTACTTCCTGAAAGTCCAAGAAGAGTCAGTACAACTGCTACGGACATTCGCAAGACTGCATGTATGTTCTTGTGAGCTTGTCTGGGATATAGAGTCATGTGCAAGAGAATAATCAAGTACGCTTCAGGTAGGTGAAGAGTGCAAAGGCAAGTAGTGGTTGAATGCTTTCCGTCAATGAAGAATGAACTCTCATAATGTGCACTGAATACATCTATCATCCTGGACTATAATGCTGTTCATTTTAGTTTTTTTACAGACATGGTGGCACTTGTTCCCCATATTCTCCGCATATACATGCCGTTGCTAACTAAAGAGTGATCTCTCTCTCATGAATAAACGATACGTTAGCAATTCTCCTCTGAGAAAAAAAGGGGGACTGGTATTCGCAAATAATCACAATTCAAGTGAGCACAAGCAATCTCTGAATTAGTTCTGGGTTTTTTTCATAGATGGGCTGCTCGTCATATCCACAGATGTTGCTACTAGCCTAATTCGTGTGTAGCTGAGGCCCATTTAATGTTGGGCCGGTATTGGGCCTAGCCCGCCAACTTGCACCCACCTAGCCCAAATTTTGACTGAAGTTTACATATATATAGGTTCGTCTTCACTTCATTTAATTACAAGTGTATATACAGAGCCTTCAGTATCAACATGCAGGCAACCGCGCAAGGCAGTTGCTATCATAGAACTAATAGTATTGCAGGTACACCAGTCACCACTCACCACACTGCAACCACACCTTTGTCAAATCTGTTTACCGTGGAGCATCTTCGTCAGAACCTTTTACCCATGTGACGAAAGTATGGCCTTGGAACTTCCATGCGCGCGGTGGTTGTAATACCTGAAGGCATAACGCGATCTATACATCCAACACTTTTGCATATTGACCGATCAAATTTGCTGCATTCATCTCCTTCCTTACTTTAGTCTGCAAAATGACAATATTAATACGATCCATCATAGCTAGAATGCAAGCATTTTGTAGGCGCAACAGTGTAACTCCAGTGGTAGTAATGTGAGATTTGTGTGGTTAAAGGTTAGAGCAGAAAATTCTTTTAGTTTGTAAATTGATTGGTTAAAAGAAAATGTTTTACATTAGTTAAGAGTATCACAGACCAGTTTAAAAGACTATGCAATAGATGACAGAATTTGAACCTTTATGGTTGTATTTCTCAAGGCTTTGTCCATCTCCTCGAACACATCCTTTATGGTGGGGCGCCCTACACTTGAACTCGCAACACAAAGGACTGCGATTTTCAGTATTAACACGAAATCTTCTATGATAACATCATCCCTAACTCGTGGATCTATGAATTCCTCCAGTGGCTTTTTCCCGCTCACTACATCCTTGGCCTTCAGATAAAAAAATAAAAACTTAATATTGTCAAATATTTAATAAAAATAGGAAATCTGTTGATAATACAAGGGATCATAATACTGCAAATGAACATAGCCGGGCCTTGCTCGGTAAACATGAAAAGAAGAAGAAAAAAAAACAGCTGCTGCTTCTGAAGTTGTAGAATCATTTCCACACACTTGGCGTATATATCATCTGAGAAATAAAAGATCATATATATTTACCTTCTTCGTAAGTGAATCACGTGCAACAATGTCAAGTTCTATGACCTTCCTTCCTGACAGAAGCTGCAGAGCGACAACACCAAAACTGTATATGTCACTGGAACAAGTGAGCTTGGAGTGTGTGATGTACTCGGGATCCATGTACCCAATGGTTCCCCTCACATCTGTGAACACCTTGGTCTCCTCCATTTCTAGCATTTTTGCCAGCCCGAAATCAGCCAGCTTTGGCACCTGGTTCTCTGTCAGCAAGATGTTTGTGAGCTGCAACAATTCCAATAGCAAGAGCATGTTATGGTTCAGAATGAAGCAACCTCAGGTTGTTATGCCTGCAAATTTCAACTAGCATTATTCTCACCTTGATATCTCTATGGACAATACATCCATCGGGGTGTGTGTGAAGAAACCTAAGGACAGAAGCACAATCCCTCAGGATCTTCACTCTTGTTTCCCATGGTAGCACAGAGTCACTTCCTGCATGCCAATCAAGAACATAACAGAACATTGTTGTATGAGTTTGTTTCCGAATGAACCGATCGAGAAGCGCTATATACTAGATGATAGCCTCAAATAAAATAAAGCTGAATATATACATTTCCCTTACTGAGTAGGCTCTGGGCAAGGTTTCCATTGGCACAGTACTCATACACCAGGTACTGATCTCCCTCCTCATCACAGTAGCCGAAGAGGCACACCAGGTTGGGGTGCCTCACCTTGGACAGCTGGTCCACCTCCCTCATGAAGGACCCTGACATCGCCGTCTTGTGAATGTGCTTGATTGCAACAAGCTGCCCACTGGGTAGCACCCCCTGGTACACCTGCCCTGCGCTACCGGAGCCGAGGTAGATCCTAATGCTCGCATAGTTGATCGCTCTCTCGATCTCCTCCTTGGTGAATTTGTACAAGCCTGACCACTTGCTGTTCACCTCCCCTTTATGTACTCTGTAGTTGCCTTGTGATGATTTTAGTGATGATTCTGTAGTGGTTTCGTTTGCTTTCTTCTTGTTCCTCAGGTATTTGGTGATCGCGATGGCGATGCCGACTACTAGGAACGCAAAAACTATCAGGACTGCAAATGTGCTACCTGAAATATAATTTGTGAACACGTAATTGTAGAGTTAAGACTTTTTAGTGTCGATGAATGTTGATGAGGTGCGCAGCGTGGATGCATAAAACAAGGCCTTGGACTTACGTCTGACCTTGATGTATTCACCATCTGCAAGTTTAAGACAGATTTCATTAGATACAAAATAACTAAATAATCAAAATGTAATTTGAGAGGCGTGCCATGTTAAACTTCGCCTATAAAAGGGAATGGGGAATACTAAAAAAACAAGGTGACTACAAATCTAATACACCCTTGGAGGTTACTGAGGTCAACTACTTCAATCTTTTACTTATGTATAAAATACAGCAAATTTATAAAACTACTTCCTCCAGTCCTGAATAAATCAATTTATAGAAAAAAGCGACAAAACTTATAATACCAAATTAGTATCATTAGATATACCATAAATTTTTTTCATAATATGTTCATTTTTGTGTTATAAATATTTATGTTCTTTTCTATAAATTCAGTCAAACGTAAAAAAAAGTCTGACTTAAAACAACTCTAGAAATTGATTTATTCAGGAATGGAGAGAGTAGCTTTTAAGATAAATCTATTCAGTGCCATTTCTAAACATTCAAACTCAATGTGCAAGTTTGGGACAGTTGATCACAACTACAAAACATCATTTATTTGATGCATGAAAGAGTATATATTCAAGAGTATTCGATAATTAAGTGAACCGTAGCGTACCTGCCACAAAATCACAATCAGCCTTGCAGCCAAGTACAGCCATCACCAAAACCGGAATCAGCCGAAACAACCCTCTCTCCATGCTTCTCTTTGAAGCTACCAAATCGATCGAGCTAGAGAGGTGCAAAGAACTCTCTGCCATGGCCCCTATAGCCAACCTTTTATTTGCTCCTCTTCCTTAGCAAACTCCGCTGGATATTCTCCTCATCAGTAGCATATGGCACATCACTAGTTTAATGTTGTCTTGTGTGTATCGATCTTGGCGTTTTTGTATTATATTTGATTGATAGTGTGTTGGAGAGAAGAGGAATTATGCTAGTATGACAGCTATATGTCTCTTTCAGTCACATACTTTTCATCGCTTATTTCGTCTGTTGTAAGAGATGAAGAGGGCTATAGGTTTCGTGTTCTCTGTTGTTTAACTGGATTAACTTTTATGGGTTGCAGCACAAGCTGCCAGATTAGAACATACAGGGAGTTTTGATTGGGTTCTGGCGTTGTTACGCATGCTAAGTTTTACTGCCCAAGTGCCAGTGACATAGTGTTAACACAAAATTATGAGGAGTGGGCCGCCCCTAAAACTGATGGTAGACAATGCTGTCAAAGATTTAGACCGACTTCAATATTTTTTGGACAGGAGAAAGGTGGGATTCTCTATTATCACAAAGACGTTATGCAATTGATCCGCTCAAGAAAGCAAACATGGAAAAGTGCAAAGCAATTTCTGCTCCCATGATGATTTAACTGAAAATTATTCACAAACCAAGGAACAGCTGTGTTAGAACAGTTCAAGTAAAGAAGCATTGTTGGTGGCTTAGAGCCTTAGATCAATGGAAAGGGAAAGAAAAAATAATTAGTGAGAAGAGAGGAGAATGAACTTATGCACATCTGTGTAAGCTGTTTTTGCATGTACGTGTATGCGCTCCTGGTCTGGCCGCGCCACCGGGTATCTCGCCCCTGAGCCGGTCGCGCCGCTGGGGAGCTCTGCCCCGGAGCTGGCCGCGCCACCGGGGAGCTTTGCCCCTAGGCTGGCTACGCCGCCGGGGAGCTCTGCCCCGCTCACCACGCCGTCGCCGCCATCCTCCAGGCTCCAGGTGTCGACGTCACAACCACCCCGCTCACCGCAACCTGGAGATGGATTGGGGAGAGCAGGAGGAAGGAGATGACAAATAAGGCCCACTTGTAAGTGAGATGAAGAGGAGGAAATATTAAGGGCAGTTTTGTCCATACGATAATACTAGACTATCCGTACGCCTGCACATGGGCGCAAAGACCAACCAAAACCGAAGCAGATAAAAATATGTTCAACAAAAACCAAATGATGACTCTACCGGCCCGAATTATCACTATAAGACGGGCATGTTCGGCTGTTCTTGTCTCGATTTGTTTCAGCTTGTTTCAGTTTATTCTCTCTCACAGAACACTATTGAATCATCCGGAAGTACATAGTGTTTTTTGTACACAGTGTCCCACACGAAACGTCATAATAGGATACATGGCTGCAACTAAGTGAGCTCAACTCTCGGCACACCGCACAAATTCACTAGTACATAAATAAAAGACTCTATGTCTGCAGAATACAAGTAATAAATTCCAGATTCACAATTTTCATAATCACCTCATGCTTTGACTGTGCCTGCATCAAAGCAAATATCTCATGTTTTGAACAGGGAAAAAATCTCTAAAGCAAGAACTGTTTTCATGTCTCATGTTAGTCACAATAACTAGCAAAAAAAAGGATAGACAAACATAAAAGCAGGAATCAATTATCCAGGTTCATTTTGGTCAAATATATTGTCATATGAGTTAAAAACACAGAGGAACTTAATTTTTGTCATAAATGCAAATTGAATAACACGTCACATAAGGTGCTGCTTGTGGCCAGGAACAGGCTCAACACAGTTCCTTGGCTGCATATCCTCTGCCACTAAAATGTTGAGCCAAGCTTACAAACAGAACACAAATTAAGCAAAACACAATTCACAAACTTATTCCAATTGAATTGCCAGGATTTATTTAATCAACTGATATACAACTCTGGCAACAAAGTATGTACTCATATAAATAACCTTCCATAGCATCAATGTCACCAAGCCCCGGCTCCTGTATTAAGTGCATTATTAACTTGCTAAGCTCTAGACCCTAATGAACAGAAATGTAGCAACAAAATAATTCCCTAATAAACCTTAAACATCACAAGCATAGTCATCACACAGTGAACCTAACAGGGTATACACAAGTTACCTGTAACCTTCCTCAGATGCCTGCAGATGTCACTGCTGAAGATGTTGTCCGTCAAAATGAAGTTCTTCTGGGCATCAAGCTCGGCCAATCCCCGAAGCACTCCCTTGCTCACATCAATAGCAAGAACCACTTCAAACTTGTCCAGATGCCTGGGTTTGATTGCAGAAAGCAAGTAAACAATATCGTCATCCATGCTTATGATGGGGCATGACATCTGAAGCTCCTTCAACATTTCTGTGGTCTTGCTGCAGCGCAGCATAGCCAACAAGTTAGAAGAACACGCGTTGCTGGCATCCAGTTGCAAGGTGACATCTTTAACATCAATTGCTGAGTGACGGTGCCAGCAGTTCTCCTTCTCCCACGGTTGGGAATCAATTACATACTTTTTCACCCAACAAATTAGCTAACGGTACTTTTCAGCTTGGCTTATCAGCCAAACGAACAGGGTTGTGCCGGCACCGGCAGTGGGACGTCGTGGAGCACAGGGCACTCGCTGAGCACGTCGCAGAAGAAGATGCCACGCCAGAGGTCCACCCAGGCGACTGTGCCACCCTCACCGCCGATTGCGATGGTCTTCTCAGTCTCATGGTACAGCCTGTCTTGGGTACTATTAGGTAAAGGGATTGCCTGTCCCTCACGAGATCATTCACAGACATCACCTTGGAGATCCACCCCTCTGAGGAATTGGAGGAGTTGTACAGGTGGAGGTCGAAATCCCACCCAATGAGCACGCGGCGGCCATGGAACACGGAGGGCAGCGATGGCATACCAGCTGGCGCCGTCTTCGTCTTCGCGGCTAAGAAGGACAGTTGCAGAGTCGGTGAGACACCTGTAGTTCGAGTTCGGGACCAGATCTAGGCGACGGGCGCGCAGGCTGTAGACGAAGTAGTCCTAGCCCCGTCCGTGGCCGATGGCGGCGGGGTAGACGGGGACGCAAAGGAGGACGAGATCGGCGTCGGTGGTGATGACCTTGGGAGTTGCGTTGGGGAAGTCGAGGCCGGGGCAGTGGACGCAGAAGTGGGAGACAAGTGTCGGGCGCGCGGCGCGGAAGGTCACCTGGATGCGCAAGCCGGTGCTCGTGGTACCCTCAGCGGTGATGGCGTTGACGAGGTTGGCGATGTAGCACCACCTGTCGAGGAGGACCAAGCCTGAGGCTGCGGCGGCGGCGTTACCGTCGTCGGACTCGGGAAGCGGAGGCGGAATCCGGGAGGAAACAGTAGATGCAGCCGCCATAAGCGAGGAGGACGACGAAACGAGACGAGTGTTAAACTTGGGCCGTTGTCGGGCCACATCAGCCAAGTGTTTTGGCCTTTCAGCCCGTATCCCATAGCCTAGAAGGCACATGGAACCTGTGTTCGGCTCAGCGATAGCTGCTTCAGGTTGCTCTTCTCTTCTCTCCTTGACCTGCCCAGTACCCACCACTCAAATGTCAAGTGTGCTTTTGTTCCTTGCCTGGTATGACTGAATTGAATTGAACTGGATTTCAGGGACATCTAGGAGTCTAGGACAGCTAATCATTCTTAACTTGTTCTTTTCCATGTTGCTCTGTTAGATGTAAACAAATAGTACACTGATCCCATTAGGTGATGCACAGACAGATCCTTGCTTTTCTCCTTTTGTCTGTCTCTACATGTAAATGTAATAGGTCCAACCATTCTCTGCACAAGAGCATCCTAATCTAAATGAATGGAGTATGCCATTTGTACAGTATATATATAGAACTACTACCCTGTAGTTGGCTATAAAATAACTTATTCTGTAGCCACCTTGAGTTACGATAATTACTATGTTAATTTACGAGATTATAGTAACTCCTTACTAAGTGGTTTACTATAACGTATTGTAAATATCCCCATGTGTTATAGTAACCCAACTATCGTAAATATGTATTGACATTATCGTAAATTAGTATATAAAATTATCGTAAATGGAAGTGGCTATAGAATAACTTATTTTGTAGCTGGCTACTGAATATACTCTCTCTCTCTCTCTCTCTCTCTCTCTCTCTCTCTCTATATATATATATATATATATATATATATATATATATATATATATATATATATATATATATATATATATATATTGTCAGTATAACATAGGTCAAATACCTTATTTATAATGGGTACTTTAGATAGTCAGATTCAATATTATGAGAAAAAATTAAGTAAGATTCCTGAAGAATATAATACGTCTATGTTATGTGAATTGTCTGCCATAAGAGAAAAAGAACTCTACTTTAGACGTAAAATATGTAGACTTAATAATATCAAGAAAGAGAGAGAAATAAAGAATAAATATTGTAAAACACCTGTTGTGATAAAGAAACAGGAAGATGAGTTAAAAACTAAAGACAAAGAGACTCATAAAGTTAAAGAAGTTGTGCAGATGAATAATATTGAATACATTACAAATGAAGAAGAAGAAAATAATGCTCAGAGTTACCAAGATTTTATAGACTCTTTAGATGATGAAGAGTTACATAATCTAGATAATGCTATGAAAGGGTTAGATGTAATATCTGAAAATATTAATAGTTCAATAGAAATACAAATAGAATTAATGAATCAAGAAGACTGTGAACATGATTGGATAAAAGGAAGATGTGATTATAATATAAAATATGCTTTTTGTATATTCTATCCTAGTCAAAAAAAATAGACTTACATGTATTAAATGTTTAAAGCAAGCATGTGCTTCATGTCTAAGAATTACTAACCAAAAATGGAGACAAAAAGTAGAGCTAGAATCAGAAGATAAATTATTAACAAGCAGAGTTAAAAATTTAGAGAATAGAATAAATAGCTTAGAAGCAGAATTAGAAGAGTTAAAGAATAAAATAGAATTCAATGAAGCTAATAAGATAGAAGATAATCATAGAGGTCTTACTGAGTTAAAGGAAGCAATGATAAATAGAAAAAAAATGATAAAGTGATACAATTAAAAGAAGCTATAATAAACTTTGATAGCAAATACATAGTTAAATTATCATTTAAAGAAATTATAGGAATAAGAGTACCGGTAAAAGTAAAATTAACGCCTAATATCTCCTATAAAATATTAGCATTAGTAGACACCGGTTGTACAAAAAATATTATACATGATAAATATTTTGCAAAATATCCAGAAATAGTTCATACAATAGATCAAGATAAAGCAGAAATATCTACTGATATGTCTGGGATAAAAAAGGTTCATAATCAACTAGCTTATGATGTTGAAGTACAAATAAATAACACAAAATACATAATGGATGAAATTACAATAAGAGATCTATCCATGATACATGATGATATGATATTAGGATTGAGATTTTTACAATTCTCTTTACAAATAACAATTATACATGAGCAAGGAATAATATTTATCCCTTATCAAGACAACATTCCATATATAACAGAAGAGCAAAAGACTATAAATTCTACTTCAGGAAAGACCAATTTAGAACTCAAAGGATCTGATGAAAATGTCATTGATAATTATATAGATGAAGAGCTAGTTGAAAATATAGAAGATTTTCATATAGCAAACTCATACATATAATGCATCAATCTGCAATCATTAGCATCAAATTGGTATAGAGATATAAAATCTAAAAAGGATATAGATAAAATTATAACAAGATCAAAAGATATTCAGATAATCGGAGAAATACCAATGAAGCATTGGGATAAAAATGATATATTATGTAAGATTAACATAATAAATCCTAACTATATAATCAAGACAAGCCCTATAGAAACAACACCTAAAGATATAGAAGAATTTAAGATGCATATCGAAGAATTACTAAAATTAGGAGCCATAAGAGAAAGCCAAAGTCCTCATAGACCAGCTTCATTTATAGTTAGAAATCATGCTAAAATAGCTAGAGGAAAGTCAAAAATGGTTATTAACTATAAAAGACTAAATGATAATATTATAGATGATGCTTATAATATCCCAAATAAACAAGAATGGATAAATAGAATATAAGAAAGTAAATATTTCTCAAAATTTGATTTGAAAGCTGAGTTTTGGCAAGTAAAAATGGTAGAAGAATTAATAGAATGGACTGCTTTCACATGTCCTCAAGGCCATTTTGAATGGCTAGTAATGCCTTTAGGATTAAAAAAATGCCCCTGCTCTATTTCAAAGAAAAATATAAAATATTTTTAATGAAAATCAAGAATTCATATTAGTTTATATTGATGATTTATTAGTCTTCTCAAAATCCTATAAAGAGCATACAGCTCATCTAGAAACCTTCTTTAGAAAGGTAGAACAGCATGGGTTAATATTGTCTAAAAAGAAAATAGAGATATGTAAGGAAAAGATAAACTTTTTAGTCATGAAATAGGAGAAAGAAAAATATATTTACAAGATCATATTGCAAAAAAAAATTTAGAATTTCCAGATGTCATGAATGATAAGAAAACCCTGCAGCAATTCTTAGGAATAGTAAATTATGCTAGAAATTATATTAAAAATTTAGCTAAGCTAACTGGTCCATTGTATGTAAAATTAAGAAAAAACGGGCAAAAATATTTTAATTCTGAAGATATAAAATTAGTAAGAACTATTAAAGAAAAGGTCAAAGATGTAAAATCCCTAGAGTTACATTTAGATGATAATTATTTCATTATAGAAACGGATGCATCCAAGTTAGGATGAGGTGTAATATTAAAGCAAAAATCACACAAATACTCTCCAAAATTAGAAGAATAAATATGTAGATATGCTTCAGAAAAATATAAGTTAAAAGCAATAAACAATACAGATAGGGAGATTTTAGCTGTTATTAATGCAATAAATGCTTTTAGATTATATCTAGGATTTAAAGAGTTCACAGTTAGAACAGACTATGAAACTATATGCAGATACTACAATAAAGTCAATAGTAAGAAAAGTTCAACTAGGCGATGGGTTCTATTCGAAGATATTATTACTGGAAATGACTATAAAGTAATATTTGAGCATATAAAAGGTAAAAATAATACATTGCCTGATATATTTTCACGATCTTCTATTTTGTAGGAATGAAAAGAGGAACAAGCCTTATTGAGGGTGAATGTTTCAGCTTTGGAATTGATAATAAGCTAAGAATTTTCTCACCAAATACTTACAAATTCAAGCCTCGAGACCATATTGTTTTAGATGATATACAAGAATGCATCCTAAACAATTTCTGGTTCCAATATAACAATAAAAGAGAAGATAAAGGTTATATGCTAGCAATATTAAATAGTCTGGCTGAATATTTTCATATGATTAATGGGAAAATACAACCAAAAGAACCACCTAGCATTATAGAAAAAAAATCCATATATGTTATATATAGGGGAAAAATACCAGAAATTTATATATCATTTGAAGAAGTTATTACTCAGCAGATAGAGAAAGAAAAAGATGGAGGAGTGTCTTGAAAAAAATATTTAGACATTGATCAAGCTCTTTCATATGCAAAAACTATTCTAGGAGTAAACTATTATTTAGAGCCAGTAGCCAAAGACTATATCCAGAAATATAGAGAGGCCAATGAAACAAAACCAATATGGGCAGGGCCAAATATTAGAGAAGAACAATCGTCCAGACCGCATACATATAAAGAAATAGTAAAAAAAGATATAGATCCATTAAATAAAGAATATGTTAATACTAAGATGAAAGAAAAATGAGAGTCAATAACTCTTCAATGGAAGAAAGACATAAATGAAGAAATCTTACAAGAAATAAAAAGTGAAATAGATGAAAAAATTGAGAATATAATGAAAGACTACGAAGAAAATATTAAGAAAGATTATGAGTCAAAAATAAATATACATATATCAGACTATGAGGAAAATAATGATGAAATGTTAGATATCCATGGTCATAGACAAAGACCAGAATATTAGATTTTAATATTATAAAAATTAAAATACATATGTTCTATATAAGAAATATACTTCCTATGTCGATAAGGTGTTATCAACAATTAAAATATGTATTTTAATTAAAATATATGTTCCATATAAGAAATATACTTCTTATATGGAACATATGTATTTTAATTTTCATCATATTGAAATCTAATATTCTGGTCTTTGTCCACGACCACGGATATTCATCATCTCATCATTATTTTTCTCATAGTCTGATATATGTATATTCATTTTTTACTCATAATCTTTCTTAATATTTTCTTCGTAGTCTTTCATTATATTCTCAAATTTTTCATCTATTTCACCTTTTATTTCTTGTAAGATTTCTTTCTTTATGTCTTTCTTCCATTGAAGAGTTATTGGCTCTAATTTTTTTTTCATCTTGGTATTAACATATTTTTCATTTAATGGATCTATATCTTTTTTTACTGCTTCTTTATATGTATGTGGTCTGGACGATCCTTCTTCTTTAATATTTGGCCCTGCCCATATTGATTTTGTTTCATTGGCCTTTCTATATTTTTAGATATAGTCTTTGGCTGTAGGCTCTAAATAATAGTTTACTTCTAGAATAGTTCTTGCATATGAAAGAGCTTGATCAATGTTTAAATATTTTTTTCAAGACACTCCTCCATCTTTTTCTTTCTCTATCTGCTGAGCAATAACTTCTTCAAATGATATATAAATTCCTGGCGTTTTCCCCTATATATAACATATATGGGTTTTTTCTCTATATTGCTATATGGTTCTTTTGATTGTATTTTCTTATTAATCATATGAAAATATTCAATCAGACTATTTAATATTGCTAGCATATAACCTTTATCTTCTCTTTTATTGTTATATTGGAACCAGAAATTATCTAAAATGCATTATTGTATATCATCTAGAACAATATGGACTTGAGGCTTAAATTTATAAGTATTTGGTGAAAAAATTCTTAACTTATTATCAATTTCAAAGCTGAAACATTCACCCCCAATAGGACTTGTTCCTCTGAAAGCTCTAGTTTGGTTTTGGTGAATTGATGAAACCCTAAGTGCTAACCTAGTTCATCAAGTGATCATGAGATAGGTAGCACACTTCAAGTAAAAAAGCAAATGAAGATCATAACATGACAATGGTGATAGCATGGAGATGATCAATGGCTTAAACTTGAAGAGAAGAAAGAGAAAAACAAAAAGCTCAAGGCAAAGGTATAACTTGTAGGAGCTATTTTGTTTTGGTGATCAAGACACTTAGAGAGTGTGATCACATTTAGGTTTGATAGCCGTACTATTAAGAGGGGTGAAACTCGTATCGAAATGCGGTTATCAAAGTGCCACTAGATGCTCTAACTTATTGCATATGCATTTATGATCTAGTGGAGTGCTAACACCCTTGAAAATATTTGTGAAAATATGCTAACACATGTGCACAAGGTGTTTGCAGGGTTGATATGGGTTTGGGTCCCTCTCTCTTTTGGAAAAATGAAATGTCTATTTTCTATTGCGCCGGATGCAAAATTCTTGGTGGTTGGCACATTGGAGCAAGGGTGAAGAAGTTAGAGTTGAAATGGAGTTGATCGAATTGATGCTGGCGCCGGTCTACTGACCGGATGCTGGGTCACTCAGCGACCGGACGCTGAAAGGCTGCGTCCGGTTGAGCTGTCAGACGGCACAGTAGGCTAGGGTTGAGCACCGGACGCTGGCTGCGTCCGGTCAAGGTGGACCGGACGCGTCCGGTCAGAAAAATATGCCTCGGGGAGCTTACTGGAAACGACCGGACGCTGGGGCTTCAGCGTCCGGTCAGTTTTGATCGGAGCGTCCGGTCAGCTTCGTAGCCGTTGGAATCTGACGAACTGTGTTTGAAGCTGGTGACGCGTGGCGTCCATCGGCCATCGGGCGACCGGACGCTGAGGGCCAGCGTCCGGTCAGAGCGCGTTTTGCCCAGTGAAGGGGTATAACGGCTCTATTTGATGGGGGCTCTATTTATAGCCCCATGGCCGGCTGTGGCTCAGATCTTTGGCCATTTTCATTGACATAGCAACCTGTGAGCTAAGCCAAAGCCCTCCCACTCATCTACATCATTGATTCATCATCATAGTGAGATTGGGAGTGATCTAAGTGCATTGCTTGAGTGATTGCATCTATAGGCACTTAGTGATTGTGTTTCGCTACGAGTTTCGCTTGTTACTCTTGGTGGTTGCCGCCACCTAGATGGCTTAGAGCAGCGAGGATCATCGAGCGGAGGTGGTGATTGTCTCCGGCTCCGATCGTGCTGATTGTGAGGGGTTCTTGACCTTTCCCCGGTAGAGCACCAAAAGGTACTCTAGTGGATTGCTCGTGGCTTGTGTGATCCTCATCTTGTGTTGGTTGTGCGGCACCCTATTGAGGGTTTGGCGTGTGAAGCCAATTAGCGCGTGAACCTTCAAGTGAGTGAATCGCCATAACGAGGACTAGCTTGCCGGCAAGCAAGTGAACCTTGGTAAAATCATTGTGTTCATCATTGATTCCGAGGTGATTGGTCATCATTGTTATTCATCTTCGTGATTGATTGGTTCATTCATCTACACGGCGGTATAACCCTCTTGATCACTCTCTTTACTCTACTGCAAACTAGTTGACAAGCTCTTTAGTGTAGCTAGTTGTGAGAGCTTGCATGCTTGGTTGGTGTAGCTCTTTAGTTAGCCTTTGAGAGCACACTAACATAGGGTAGTGTCATTGATCTTATGTGAATTGACACTATCTAAACTAGAATTGTGGTAGGTGGCTTGCATTTTGAGTAGGCTAGCGCAACACTCGCTTCGCCTCATAATTATCTAACCATTTGGTTAAGTGTTGTTGTAGAAATTTTTATTAGGCTATTCACCCCCCTCTAGCCATTAGGACCTTTCATCCTCTCTTCATTCCTGTAAAATAGAAGATCGTGAAAATATATCAGGCAATGTATTATCTTTACCTTTTATATGCTCAAATATTACTTTATAGCCATTTCCAGTAATAATATCTTCGAATAGAACCTATCGCCTAGTTGAACTTTTCTTACTATTGACTTTATTGTAGTATCTGCATATAGCTTTGCAGTTTGTTCTGACTGTGAACTATTTAAATCCTAGATATAATCTAAAAGCATTTATTGTATTAATAACAGCTAAAATTTCTCTATCCATATTATTTATTGTTTTTAGCTTATATTTTTCTGAAGCATAACTACATATTTGTTCTTCTAACTTTGGAGAGTACTTGTGTGGTTTTTGCTTTAATATTGCTCCCCATCCTAACTTGGATGCATCTATTTCTATAATAAAACAATTATCATCTAAAGGTAACTCTAGGGGTTTTAAATCTTTGACATTTTCTTTAATAGTTCTTACTAACTTTATATGTTCAGAATTAAAATGTTTTTGCCCGTTTTTTTCTTAATTTTGCATACAATGGACCAGCTAGCTTAGCTAAATTTTCAATATAATTTATAGCATAATTTACTATTTCTAAGAATTGCTGTAGGGTTTTTTTTTATTATTCATGACATCTGGAAATTCTAAAATTTTCTTTGCAATATGATCTTGTAAATAAATTTTCCCTTCTCCTATTTTATGACCTAAAAAGTTTATCTTTTCCTTACATATCTCCATTTTTCTTTTAGACAATATTAACCCATGATGTTCTACCTTTCTAAAGAAGGTTTCCAGATGAGCTATATGCTCTTTATAGAATTTTAAGAAGACTAATAAGTCATCAATATAAACTAATATGAATTCTTGATTTTTATTAAAAATATTTTGTATTTTTTTTTTGAAATAGAGCAGGGGCATTTTTTAATCCTAAGGGCATTACTAGCCATTCAAAATGGCCTTGAGGACATGTGAAAGCAGTCCATTCTATTGATTCTTCTACCATTTTTACTTGCTAAAACCCAGCTTCAAATCAAATTTTGAGAAATATTTACTTCCTTGTGTTCTATTTATCCATTCTTGCTTATTTGGGATATTATAAGCATCATCTATAGTATTATCATTTAGTTTTTTATAGTTAATAACCATTCTTGACTTTCCTCTAGCTATTTCAGCATGATTTCTGACTATAAATGAAGCTGATCTATGATGACTTCGGCTTTCTCTTATAGCTCCTAATTTTAGTAATTCTTCGATATGCATCTTAAATTCTTTTATATCTTTAGGTGTTGCTTTTATAGGGCTTGTCTTGATTATATAGTCAGGATTTATTATGTTAATCTTACATAATATACCATTTTTATCACAATGCTTCATTGGTATTTCTCCGATTATCTGAATATCTTTCAATCTTGTTACAATTTTATCTATATACTTTTTAGATTTTATATCTCTATGCTAATTTGGTGCTAATGATTGTAGACTAATACATTCTATACATGAGTTTGCTATATGAAATACTTCTATATTTTCACCTAGCTCTTCATCTATATAATTATCAGTGACATTTTCATCAGATCCTTGGAGCTAGGTAAAAATATAGAAGATTTTCATATAGCAAACTCATGCATAGAATGTATTAGTCTGCAATCATTAGCATAAAATTGGTATAGAGATATAAAATCTAAAAAGTATATAGATAAAATTGTAACAAGATTAGAAGATATTCAGATAATCCGACTATGAGGAAAATGATGATGAGATGTTGGATATCCGTGGTCATGGACAAAGACCAGAATATTAGATTTCAATATGATGAAAATTAAAATACATATGTTCCATATAAGAAATATATAACCTATGTTGATAAGGTGTTATCAACAATTTACCCGGGGAAGAGATAATACTACATGCCATGATAGAATACTACATGCCTATCCTTGATTTGATGTTTAAAACATCAATCATTTGGGCATGGAAGACCATACCAAAGAATATCCAAAAGGATACTACCGTGCATGATGGAGGACTGCGCAAAAAGAATATACAATCACTCTACTATAGCCAAGACAATCATTCTCTGTCTAAGTGGCCAGGCAATAGTAGAAAGGAATAATTGAAGACTTAGCCTCAAAGGCTCCTTCAAACGATAAGCATGAAGGACACTCCCTTCGTGCTATAAATGGAGACGTCGGGCGCATTCATTTGGCATCGAAAGCTCAATCGAAACATCATCAAGGAGCCAAGCATCACACCGAAGCCTCAGACACGCACTCTCATCCATCACCCACTCCACCAACTCTTCACCCACACACATACACATGAAGACATGATCTCAGAAGGACTCTGAGAATCATCCATCATTAGTAGTAATCATCCACTACCGTTGTATCACTGCACCTTTGTAAATTAGAGAATAAAGGAGATCCTCGTGATCTTCCTGCGCTTGTAAGGTAATCCCTAATGTTTGTGCTAAGTGCTTGGGGTTTCCCGAAAGGGAAAGCCGTATGTAAGCTTGTTCTGTGGAAATGAATTAAGCTTTTCTGTTTTAATTCCTGCCTTCCTTCAAGCTTGTTCATATGGGACGATGTCTCTATGCTAAGGACCCTAGAGGAGAAGCCTCTGCGTGTGTTGTTCTCGTATTAGCCCTGGTAGCGGCGTTTGTAGAGAACCCTGTGTGCGCAGAGAAGTGTTCTCTTCGGGTGGAACTGCCTGGGGAGACGATAGAGCCTGAGTCCTGTGTGTGCGTGGCTGGGGATAGCGAGGGAATAAACCGGGTTAGCCTGGTTCTGAAGCGGGCCAGTGATGCATACGGTGAGTACCGAGTAGGATTGTCACAAGCATAGTCGCATGACCGGCTGAACTGTTGATCTCGCCAGCCTGCAAAACATCCTTAAAAATATTCATCCGCATACGCATATTCACTAAGCACTAGCTTAACTAATCGTGAAAGCGACATCATGCCATACTTGCAGAGGCCCCGTGCCTTGAATAGTAAAGTGGTTGAGCCACTCGCGGTGAGTGTTCGAGCACTGTTCATATCCCGAATTTGAATAGTAGCCGCGAATTTAAATAGTGAACGCCGAATTTAAATAGTGCTGTAAATAGTAACTCAAAAATTTTAAAATTTGAATTTTGAGTTCGAGTTCGTTTGTATACCTGACGTTGTATTTCATTTGTGCACAAGATAGCCATATAAAAACTCGTTCCAGACATCAGGAACTCCGGGAAGGCACCAATGCGTGCAATCTGCGTAGCTGGCTGGGATCAGCGATTTGCTCTTTCGTTAGAGGAACAAATTGTCCTCCTGAATACCGTTGGATGCCCGTCCTTCCGGTAGTCAGGACAGCTCGGTGATGTTCAGTATCTGAACATGTATGCCTTTCGGCTCCAATGTTCGGAAATAGGACTTCGCCGTGGCCATCAAGCTGTAGTCCTGTAGTTGCAGCTTTGTATCCGGTTTTGTAGATCGGCTCTGTTTCATTAAGGCATTTGTTCTTGTCTTCTCCACCCCAGTTGCTAGCCCTGAAAGTAAAGTACCATATGTGAACACTAGATGTCATGGAGATGTTGGTATTGTACTATTTGTGTTGCAAATGATTCGTGGGTATCTCTCTCACCAGGAATGTGCTTGGTGATGATCCTGCAAAAAAGATCCTAGTCCTTGTTCTTGTCAATATTCTCTCCAAGCCATTCGGTTAGTTTCTTGAGAGCTATCTCGAAACCATCGACCATTTCCATTTCGTCTAACTTTGCATCACCATCTTCAAATGAAGCCATACCTTCACATATATACAGGTCTAATTACCTATTCGCTGATTGCATTTTGGTAACTATGTTAGTGCATTTTAATTACCAGTTCTGGTATCTTTTTTCCTGATATGCGAAACTGACGGTGCAATACCTATGATCTATGATTAGGAAGGATTAGAAAATGTACTTACATGACCTTCATCCTCATGTCATCCTTCTGCTTCCTCCACCACAGGTAAGAATTGAAGACAATGATGTCAGCATCCCTCCAGACACTGGCATGCTTCTCGATTCTGTCTGCCCTTATGATCCGGTACTCCACCCGGTGGATAATGGGGTTGTCGCTGTTAGACTCCACCAGTAGTGGTGACCAGTAGAAATCTATTGTTGCATTGTATTCCTGAAAAATAATTATATGTTCAAACAGGCTAACCAAATAAAATTGTTGGTTTCTGTAGGCTGTAGATTTGTGAAGGGAAGCATACCAATGCCTTGAAGGAGATGAGTGAGCCATTGTAGATGCGTATCTTGAGCCTGTCATCTGGTATTGAGGCCTCCACCATGCACACGAGAGAGACCCATTGGTTCCTGTTGACTGAGTCACCCACAAACACCAATCTCTTGTTCCTCAGCTTTTCAAGCAGCTTGATGCCATCGAATCTGTTTTGAAAAAAGGTAAAATTCAGACAGAATGTCAAAAATACCGTGCAAAGTTATGCTAAATTTGATCTCCTTTCTACTCTTACATACAAGCTTTGAAATGGTACAAATGATAAAATAAAAGGTAGGATCTTTCACTATCAATTAGTTGCCATGCATGTTTAATTAGTTTCTTGTTGGCCTCCAGCTAACAACTCTAACGAGATCAGTTTTGCAATCTCAGTACTAGTTGTTTCTTCCTCTTCTGCTGTAGCTATTCCTGTGTTTTTATTCAGTTACAGATTAATTCAGTGTTTTTATGCTTCTCAAAACAAAACCATTTACTACCCTTGGAAAATTCTTGACTAATACTGACAGAGCTTATTGCTCGAGAGGTGCACCTTTAGATATGCTGGAATTTCTGGGCTTGAGCTAAAAATACTTGGAAATCTGTAATCATCATACCTCGGGAGGTCACATCCATGAGGCTGCCATCTCCAGTGCTGGTACATGACATCCTTCCTGCCATATTTGTCACAGGCCACCTCAGGGAAAATGAAGGCACACTTGAGCCCGTTGTACAATGGCCGGGACACGTTGTCGTACACCCACCTCCCCCTCGACCAGTTGCACTCCTCGTTGCTGGCGTCCCCCTCTTCAGTTGTCCCTCTGATCGCTGGTTCTTGGAGCCCAGCTTCCAGCTTCACCTGCACTTCTTGGCGTCCATGCTCGACTGCCATTTGCACTTGCTCTTCCTGGCCTCTGTCAAGGAGGAAGACGATGGAGCTGGCCAAGATCAAGAAAGCCACCAAGGAGGTCACGATGCTCCTCACTCCAACCGGAGAATGGACCACCGTCATCTTGCCACCTGCTGCTATCGCCTTGTGAGTGGCCTTCTGTCTTCATTCTTTCTTCAGGAACCATACTGCTTAGCTCTCCTCTTTTATGGTCACCTATCGAGTCTGTACAATGGCAATGCTGCTAGCAACACACCTGCACATGGCTATATGGTCCAGCTCTACAAAAAGTAGTGATACTCAAGCAACCCGAGCACTGACCCTTGGGCTAACCACAAAAAAGGGGGGTAGTGTCGGACTATTTGGACTGTTGTTGTAGAGATGAAATCTTTTTGCAGGTCAAAGTAGTTAGAATAGCCCTTGTACGGAAATCAGAAATAGAAAGTTTGTGTGTATACATCGGTGTACTATGGTTATACTGTCTGAATTTGCAAAATCATCTATAGATGAGTCTCATGTGTGCTCCAGATATTATCTACCTGTCACTAGTATTTTTTCCAAAAAAAAAATGAAACAAAAAGTTTAGAATATCAGAATGTAGAAGTGTTTATTTGTGTCACCGACGGCTGCACCAATCCACTCACACCAACCATAGATAGGACTAGCTAGTACTGTAGCATGCCAATAAATGAATAAACAAAGGACTGAAACACTACTGAGTGTGTCAACTCCAAAAGACCAATGAGTGCATCTCAAGCAACAAAAAAGGTGATGGGCTGATGGCCAGCATGCATCCTTGCCTAGCATAAATAATGATTAATCTAAAGCTATTAAGCTCCTGAACGCAAACATCACTAATGTTTGAATTCAAATCATCATAATCCTCTATTTCTGGTTATACTCTAGTAAACCAATATGTGTGCAGTCTTTATTTCCCTGAGAACTAACACTTTCAGCTTTCCAGAATTCTTAAGAAGGAATTATCTCTGCAAATTGTCTGTTCTGCCCAACACAGTACATTAGTAAATGATTTATGTTTGACACGGTCCCCTTCTCCCTACCTAAAAATATGAAGCATTGCTGTGAGGCACACGATACAGTTTTGTGTTCCTTTCTATTGTGTGGCAGGATTCATATTAAAAGGGGGAATTTGTCATGATCAATTTGGCCTATCTATGCATAAACTTAGAGTAAATTAAGCATTCTATTTTAAGATACACAGTTAGTCGCTCTTCTTTTTTTAAGAATACACTGGAAAGCTACATGTTTTGCACAAGCCACATGTGTGCATACTACAGATTAATTCAGTAATTCTGAGTCAACCATTACAGACTTTTGTCCAAATAAAAGGGGGCCCATCATATTGGCCTATCAGTGCATCAACAAAAATAAGTGAGATACGAATGCGTCACTTTTGAAGACAGTGCGGTGTGAATTCCTTTAAAAACATCTGCTGAAAAACGTTGAGTTGTGCAAACACGCACCATCAATGATTAGCCTTGCCTTTTGTTTGCCTTCCTTTCCACACTTGCCACCCAAAAAAATAGTAGGGCAGATCCTCACTATTGCAATTGTTTGGGAGCACTATGATTATTTAATTTGATGGAAGTGCCTAGAGGTAATATCATAAATCAACACATTCTATCTTTAATTTGGTTTGGCATCTTAAAATGACCCTACTCGGTGCTATAAATCATAGGCCCTTTCTGCATTCCTTCTTTAAGCGTACCAAGAAATGAGTGGCTCCAAAGACCAAAAGGAAGGGTTAGGTGAAATCCTGTGCTCACATTTGCTTTATGGAGTATCGTGTCCTATCCCTGTGGGGTCTAAATCATAATGCTTGGCTGTCAAGTGGTATAATATAATATATATGTGATGTGAATATAATTTGCTTTTGCATTTTCAGAAAACTATTCTGCCTGGTACATTCAGTCTGAAAAGCATGAATAGTGAGCAGCAGAGAAGAAAAGAGGCCAGGGAAACATGCTTGTTGGCTGGACAATGGGTACCATTATTTACTGCATTGTACACCAGCTGATTGGTAAGATCTGTATCAGTAGTTGCAACCGAATGGTGGTCCACATGATTCCCTGCAGGATCAGGCACGGGTTGGCTTCCTGCACAAGTCCAATAAGAAGCCGTGCAACCAGTAGTATTTGTTCCTGAATAGCAGTCCATGGCCTCATTTAGATTGCGAAAAAATTTCAACCCGATAAATAGTACCACTTTTGTCTTATTGGACAAATATTATCCAATCGTAGATCAACTAGGCTCAAAAGATTCATCTCGTGATTTCCAACTAAACTGTGTAATTAGTTATTTTTTTACCTACATTTAATACTCCATGCAAGCGGCTAAAAATTGATGTGATGGAGAGAGAGTGAAAAAACTTGGAATTTGGATGGCATCTAAACAAGGCCCATGTATAAGAGTGCAAGGCACGTATTAGTTGTAAGGTGTGCGTTGTAATTGTCATGTTAACGATAAATGCACTGAATGTTCGCATAACCACAAGGAAGCTCTGATTTTGATCCACCACCAAATACTAGTAATTAGCCTATTCTTTCTGCAGTCATTCCTAGATTGAAGCTTGTCACAATCAGTTACAGACTAAAATGACTGCAGTCATGGTACTGATGAATGTTCTGGAATCTTTGTTGCTTGCATGGTTCTGCACATGGAATAAAGCTGTCTTTTGGTGTTTGAAATGATGATGATGCAGTACAAACAGGAAGGTATGATGTGCTTGTTCAGTCTGATCAACACTATTCATTCACTGTAGCTGACGTGGCGTGCGAAACATACTCTCAGGGACGGGTTAACCTGTCTGGAACTTTGCATGAGTGGAGTGAAGATGCACATGCATCTTGGGCAGTCTGCAGTGTACGAGGCAAGGTTTTATTATCGGAAATAAAAATTTATCGGAGGTCATGGATAAATAGGATAAGCAAGATATATCGGAAATATCGGACCAAATTCAAAAAAATTCAAATTGTTTTAAAAAAAATCCATAGAATTTGACTTGAAACTATTCATAAGCTATTAAACATCACTTGTTCACAGATAAAAAACAAAAATAAAACATTATAGTGTGGGATTGTCGCACGGCTGAATTTGGGTTGTCTGTGTGAAAGCAGAAAAGAAAGGAAAAATTTGGCCGATGTCAAATTTTATCGGACCCTGTGGATAGAACGGAAATTTCGAAAATTTCCACGAATTTCGGCCGATAAAAAAAACCTTGCCGAGGACGATGGCAGTTTGTTGGTTCTTCTATGGTTCTGCCTACAATTCATCAGCAGGGAAGGTAGAAGAGCAACATCTAGCTACAATAAGCATGTCAAGTAACACTGTTCCTGTCGGCTGCCTACTGCCTACATTCTACTGGGATGCTGCAGTGCAGTGCAGTGACTCTGAAATTCGAGGCCACCACCAGGGGCCTACCCTACCTACATCTGGACATCTAGGACGAGCAAGAAATGTAGCATGCTGTGCCAGCCTCAACCATCGCACCAACCATGTTTAGTCCTAATGACAAATCAAGCTGTGGGACTTAGAGACATTATGCAGCATCGAATCTTTTTTAATCCCACCGACGATTTGTACGTGGACAATGTGCTTCAAGCACTGATTAATGGAATGCTTTCCCACTCTGACATTATTCTTAGCATTTAATCACTGCTTGAGATGACATATACTGCTATGCTGTCTTCAATTCATCCTCATCCTTATCAGACTGAGTCCTTTTCTTTGTTAGCTTCAAAGTGGTCTCTTATTATGTTAGGTTGGCCTATCGGTGCATCAGTCAGAGTAACCATATGCTACTGAGCGCTTCAATTGTCAGCAGACAGTTACAAGTTTCTGTCCAAAACCAGAGAAGGGACCATGCATCAAATTGACCTATGATATCAGTTCATATACTATTTCAATAGCTGTTTTTGCCTGGAATGCATCTCTTTCCCATTATGGTTGGTCTTAGAATGCATCTCTTTCCCATTATATGGTTAGTCCCTTGTGACACACTCAACCTCTGAATTATAGATGGTGTGTTCTTCCCAGTGATGCCAATTTACTTGACTATCTTGGCGAGCTCACGTTTTTTAGTATCAGTCCTCTTAATCTCTGATAAAGCTTGTTCGTTACTACTGATCACATTCTCATCAACTATCTTGTAATGCCTCAATATGTTCCGGAGGACCTCCCAGCGTACCTCGACATACCCCTCGTATTTGTTGAATAATGCAGGTATTGTAACCAAAGCAATGCATGGTTCCTGTTATGCACGTGTTGTAACAAAATCAGCAATGAAATTCAGACAAAATGAACTGAAGACAAAGCAGATCCATATAAGATTCTGATAGATTCCCCCCAAAAAAACCATCTCCTCTGATAAAACTAACTCAGTTAGTGGCCTAGGCTGCCTGCAAATAGCTAACCAGTATGAAATAACACATACTACATTTAATACTCACATGATGCTGTCGTTGGCCTTGCAGGTACGTTCGTTCTTGTCCTGGATAGGATGGATAGAGACAAGCATGTAAATAAAGAATAAAGATTCATTCAGTACATTTAATTAAGAGTGAGATTATGTTTATGCGTCATTAGTGGCTGTCCAAGGCTACTCAAAAAAAAAGGCACGTACTATTATATTAGTTGAACACTTTTGTGTCACTGGACTGCTGGTATGGTATGTGTGGGCCATGGGGCCGGGTACTGTGCTCTTTGGCTCTCTTTGAGCATAGGTCTCGTTCGCTTCTCTTATAATCCGTATTTTTTCAGCTTATTTTTTTAGTTGGAATAGTATTTTTCTCTCACAACAAATCAGCCAGAATAATGTTTTGGTTTGTTTTTTCAGCGAAGCGAACGGGCCTATGTGAATCATCAGTGAATTGTGATGTGATGTGATGTGGAATGTTTGAGGTTTACCGGAGTCGTCCATAGGCATGGAATGAAATTGACGTTTTACCGCGACTGGTGGATTTGATTTTCAGGGGTCGTCGTATGCATATGCATGTCATGACTGCACGACTGGACTTTTTTCGCGTACTGGTACTGGCTCTGATTCTGTATATCTATCTAGTACAAAAAAGTGCCCACTTAATTGGCCGGTACGACGAGCTGGGATTGGCTGATGCAAATCCTGGATTATTCATCCCTCTCTGTCGGCTGGAAGGAAGGGCAGCATCCACGACCCACAGCCACACAGTGAACACTGAACACAGAGCACTGGTGGCGGTGCTCTCAAGTCAAAAGATGGACAAGACAACAAAGGACCGACTACCTACAAGGCTACGATGCAGGGACAAGCAAAAAAGGAGTAGTGTCATGCCTCCCTCCTCGACAACTCCTCACCAAACCATATGCATGCAGTGTTGTTAGTACGACCGACAATCATTCATTCACCTCTCTCTTTCCCTCTCTTCTCTCTTCTCTCTTCTCTCTACTCCCTCTGACCATCTCCACATATGATAGGGCATGGGCGCATCAGCGCATGGCATTTCCATGGTTGCCAATTACTTCTGTAATCAGATCAGGTGCTAATTGCCGTTTAGACAGAGCTACAGAGTAGCGCCAAGCTCCGATGCAATGAACTACGTACTAATCGCGTAGTTTCCACAGATGCTAATTGCACGGTGGCATCCAATCTTTCTTACTAATCCTACCGACGGAACGAATGTGTGGACAATGTAATGCTCCTTAATTAGACTGTAGCACTAGCATCAATTAGTGACGAATGTCCAGATATTATACAGTTGCACTTCTATTTTAAGGCGAGGTTTTCCTTGCCCGCATGGGCGAGCTGAATCCACTATGTCGAGTGGGCAAGATATATTTGATCGCTCTGTTTGGCGGTTCCATCAAAACAGTGGAAGGGGGAAAGAGAGAGCATGACAAGACAGGAATCAAACAAATAGCTGCCACGGGCATGCACCTCGCCGCGCCTCACTATGCCTGGCTGCTCTCCCCCGTGTCGCTGGCTCCCACCCGTTCAAAGATCCTAATATGGCTAAAGAGGATGAATAGTCTATTAAAAAACTATAAACTAATTAGAGCAATTTAATTAGTATGATAAGTAATGAAATACAAATTTGCTCTAGCTCTACAAAAGTTGCAAGTCATCTATCCAACAATTCTAGTTACTATGATCACTAGGCATACAATTGGCTAAGTCACTGCTCACTAAGAGCTCTCACACTTACTACACTAAAGAGCTCCACTATATAAACTTAAACTACAAAGCAAGCTCTCAATTCTAGCTACACTAAACAGCTTGCTATAACTAGTTCGCGGGAATGTAAATAAGTGAGTAGGATGATTATACCGCTGCGTAGAGGAGTGAACCATTCACAAAATGAATACCAATTCAATCACCGGGAGAATATCAAAGGGCAAGAGACAACCAATTTTTGTCCCAAGGTTCACGTGCTTGCCGGCACGCTAGTCCCCGTTGTGTCGAAAACACTTGGTGGTTCGGTGGCTAAGAGGTGTTGCACGAACCTCGTCCACACAATTGGACACCGCAAGAATCTACCCACAAATAAGGTAACTCAATGACACAAGCAATCCAATAGAGTTATCTTTTGGCTCTCTACCGGGGACGGTACAAGACCCCTCACAATCACCGAGAGATGGCCACGAAAAATCACCAACTCATGCCAATCCTCCTCCGCTGCTCTAAGCCGTCTAGGTGACGGTAACCACCAAGAGAAACAAAAGGTCCACAGCCACAACGATCCCCAAGTGCCACTAGATGCAATTACTCAAGCAAACACACTTGGAATCACTCTCAATCTCACTATGATGATGAATCAATGATGTAGATGAGTGAGAGGTGTTTGCTTAGGCTCACAAGAATATTAGGAATGTCAAAGTGCCAAGAGAGTGAGCCCAAAGCCGGTACCTTCCTATTTACAGAGCCCCAAGACTCAAAGAGCCGTTGGCCAGTCTTGGGCTGACCGGATGCGCCCCTGCGTCCTATCGCTTACGGCTGTCCACGTGTCCTCGTTTGAATCAGAGCCGCTCGATCTCAACGGTCGAATCTCGAGCATGCGATTAGTTAAGTTATGACCAGACGCGCCTGAGCAATGACCGGACTCGGTGCCACTCAGGGTCCGGTCGTTTCTAGTAAGCTCCCCAAGGCGTTTTCTATTGACCGGACGCGTTAGGTCAACGTCGACCTGGCGTGCCCCAGCGTCTGATCCTCGCTCCTCTTCTCTGCATGCGCTCTCGAAGCCGATGTCAGCGTACGTCATCCATCACCTGATGCGCGCCCTACGCGTCCGATCACGCGAAGCCGCCGCTTCTCAACAAGTGACCGGACGTGCCCCAAGCAGGCTGCCCGCGAGAGCTAAGGAGGTGGGCACACCGGCAGTGGCAGCGCCGGCCAGGCGAGGATGGCAGGACGATGTGCGGGGCTACGGCGACGTGCGTGCGGTGGCACTGGAGGCTCGGACGACAGAGAAGCTCCGGCCGGACGGACGGCAGCAACGGCGTGGCGGCGACACAGTGATGGCGCGCAATGCGGGGAAGAAGAGGAGGGCGCCGATGGACCAGCACGGCCGAGGAGCATGCGCACGGAAGAGGTAGTAGCGGGTCCAGCGCTGGAGATGGAGCGGTGGAACGGCGCGGGCATGGCGGCCGGTGAGGCTAGCAGGAGGTGGAGCGGCACAGGCGCATGAGAGGCAGGGCGAAGAGCCGCGCATGGGCTCGAGCGCGCCTACACGTGCGGTGACCGTGTAGTGGCGTCGGCGGCTGACCATGGCGGGCGCTGCGGGAGGATGCGGCATGGCAGCCTGACTTGGACGCGTGGGAGGGCAGCGCCGAGGTGACACGGGACACGTGAGCTTGGGCGCGCCTATGGGTGTGGATGAGGTGCCTGGAGGGCAGCGCCGTGGAGCAGCGGGTCCGGCGTGGGCCGAGAGCACGCGCGGACGGCGGCGTCGGCACGAGGCAACAGAGGGAGGTGAGTTGAGCGGTTCAGCGCTGCGGCACGGGAGGAGCTGATAAAGGGGCAGCAGTTAGCAAGCATCGGCAAGCGGCGTTGGCGTGCTTCAGCGGTTCACTAGAGCGACAGAACGAGGTGGGCAGGGACACGCGCGACACGTACGATGCAGGCCTCCGTGTCGTTGTGCACTGTAGTCTGTAATCTGTAGTACATGGAGGTAGTGGCCGTCCGATCAGATTCATTGCACTGCCACTGCACAGTAATGATGCTCCTTGCTTCACTTCTCATGCGCAACGCTACATGGTTGTTTTCCTCGGACAGTCCATCGTACATGGGGGTAGCAGCTAGCAGAAACAAGCAGAGACAGACATGCAGAGCAGAGGAAAAGGGAGGGAGTGAGAGGCCAGTCTAGCACGGCCTAACTCGGCCCAAAAAAGGGGCAGACAGGGGCAGCAGAGGCACAGGGTGAAGCGCAGTGAGAAAGAAAAAAACGAGCAAAGCAGTACAAGCTCGGCCAACTCCCTTTAAAGTGTTCTCAGAGAAAGAACGCGATGGAGAGGGAACAGTGGCATGACGACGTAACTCGACGACGCTAATAAACCGGAGTTGATTGATTTCAAACAAGGGAACGCACTACCGACGACAAGCGACGGAGCAGGGTAGGGAGACGTCCCGTCATCGCTGTGGATCCGTTCGCTCGCTAGTCAATAACTAAACCAAGGCTTTTTAACTGAGCGTGCTTTTCAAAATAAACACGTGAGTGTATATATATATATATCGTTCTATTTATTAATGAATTTTATTTTATTTATAAAAGTTGTTTTTCATGCTTAATCTAACAGAACATACCGTTCGCTGGCATCGTCGTTCGACATTCCTAAATATTTCTATGTACTGAGTAATTTAACTTGAGCGTTGATTCGAGTCCACGAAACTAAGTCATACAAGAATCGCTTATCGCCTCAAGTACGACTTAAATTAAAAACCCGAGAAATTTGTTTCAGAAATTTTTCTTAGACCTAAATCACGGTGCTAAACGAGCTCGTAACACCAGGGGTGTTATAACTTATGATATAATTGATGAATCATTATCTATGCCTATCATTGTTGCTCCCGCTAACCCTTCTTGTAGTACTTCTACTTCCACCTCATCTAGTAGTGATGGTTTCACTTGTGATGCCTCACTAATGGTTGAGAATAAGAATCTCAAGAAGGAGGTCAATAAACTTACTCACACCTTGGCTAAGGCCTATGGTGGTGAGGATTGCTTGCTTATGTGCTTGGGTAGTCAAAGAGCTTCTCTCTACAAAGAGGGATTGGGCTATACCCCAAGAAAGGCAAGACGACCTTTGCTCCTCACAAGACTAGTTTTGTGAAGAACAATGGTCGGTTTTGCACTAGTTGCAAGCAAGTTGGTCATAAAGAGCATGAATGCAATAACAAGAGCAAAAATGCTAATGTATCCTCCATTAAGCTTGATTCTTTCTATATGCTTACCAAGGGTGCAAATGGTATAAAGGCTAAGTTCATTGGTAAACTATGGATGGGCTCAAAGAAGAAAGCTATTTGGGTACCAAAGAGCTTAGTAACTAACTTTTAAGGACCCAAGCAAGTTTGGGTACCTAAAAGGAATTGATCTTCTTTTGTAGGTCAATTACAAAGCCGAAGGAAGGCATTGTGTTCTTGATAGTGGGTGCACTCAACACATGACCGGTGATGCAAGAATGTTCAACTCAATCAACACCAATGGCAATGATGGTTATGATAGTATCACATTTGGTGATAATGGCAAAGGCAAGGTCAAAGGGCTTGGTAAGATTGCAATATCCAATGACATGAGCATTTCCAATGTGTTGCTAGTAGAGAGCTTGAACTTCAATTTGCTATCTGTGGCTCAATTATGTGACCTTAGATTCAAATGCATATTTGGGGTAGATGATGTAGAGATCATAAGTGTAGATGGCTCTAACTTGATCTTTAAAGGCTTTAGATATGAGAATCTATACTTAGTTGATTTCAATGCTAGTGAAGCTAAATTATCTACATGTTTGTTCACTAAGTCTAGCATGGGTTGGTTATGGTATAGAAGGCTTGGTCATGTTGGAATAAAATAATTGAATAGATTGGTTAAGCATGACTTGGTTAGAGGCTTAAAAGATGTAGTGTTTGAGAAGGATAAGCTTTGTAGCTCTTATCAAGCCGGCAAACAAGTTGGAAACACCCATCCTAAGAAAAGCATGATGAGCACTAGTAAAGCATTTGAGTTATTGCACATGGACTTGTTTGGGCCAACACAATACACTAGCATTGGTGGTAACAAATATGGCTTTGTGATAGTGGATGATTACACAAGATACACATGGTGAATCCAAGTGCATTGCTTGAGTGTTTGCATCTAGAGGTACTTGGTGTTTGTGTTTTGCGGTGGGCTTCGCTTGTTACTCTTGGTGGTTGCCGCCACCTAGACATCTTGGAGCAGCGAGGATCATCGAGCGGAGGTTGGTGATTGTCTCCGGCTCCGATCGTGGTGATTGTGAGGGGTTCTTGACCTTTCCCCGATGGAGAGCCAAAAGGTACTCTAGTGAATTGCTCATGGCTTGTGTGATCCTCATCTTGTGTTGGTTGTGTGGCACCCTATTGATGGTTTGGCGTGTGATGCCAATTAGCGCGTGAACCTCCAAGTGAGTGAATCGCCACAACGAGGACTAGCTTACCGGCAAGCAAGTGAACCTCGGTAAAAAATCATTGTGTCATCATTTGATTATGAGGTGATTGGTCTTCATTGGTATTCATTCTTGTGATTGATTGGTTCACTCCTCGACACGGCGGTATAAACAAATTGCTCACTCTCTTTATATTACCGCAAACTAGTTATCAAGCTCTTTAGTGTAGCTAGCTGTGAGAGCTTGTTAGTTTAGTTGGTGTGACTCTTTAGTTAGCCTTTGAGAGCACACTAACTTAGTGTAGTGACATAGCTATTGTGTGGATAGAAACTATATAAACTAGAATTATGGTAGGTGGCTTGCATTTTTAGTAGGCTAGCGCAACACTTGCTTCGCCTCATAATTGTCTAACCGGTTTGTTAAGTGTTGTTGTAGAAATTTTTAATAGGCTATTCACCCCCCTCTAGCTATTAGGACCTTTTATCTACACGGTGCTATAATCATCATATTCCATACCTTGCATTTACATTTCTAGTGTTGCTTCGCTCTTTAGTGTAATTAGTTTTGAGAGCAAGCTTGTGTAGGGTCTAGTGGTTAGTGTGGCTCTTCAGTTAGTCTTTGAGAGCACACTAACTTAGTGTAGTGACAGCTATTGTGTGCTTAGAGATCATAGACACTAGAATTGTGGTAGGTGGCTTTGAGTTCCACGACGACGTTGAGCTCCGCGTCGACGAACCTTTTGCAACCGTATGTTTTTAAATTTATGTTTCATGTGTTTTATATGTATGTTTCATGTGTTTCATCTAGATGTTGCAAAAGTAGATCTAGTGTTGCGTATGTTGCAATGGCTGCACACGTATGTTGCAAGTATATGTTCCACATGTTTCAGCTGTTTCAGACGTGTGATGCAAATGTATGTTCCAAATATTTTAGCTGTTTCAAATGCATGTTCCAAGTGTTTCGTCTGGATGTTGCAAGTGTTTCTGGATGTTGCAATGATTGTATATGTATGTTTCAAGAGTATAATGCATATGTTGCAACGGCAGGACGGATGTTGCAGAGGAGATGAGATGTTAGGACGGGGGGAAGAGGTGCGACGAAGATAGAATGTGGCGGAGGACAGGGCACGGCTGGGGATGGCGCCATGGCAGGGGCAGGAGCGTGTCGCGGCAGGAAAGGATGTGGCAAGGGGCGTGGGATGGGTCGCGGGCAGGGGGACGCGGTCGCTGGCACAGGATTGGTCGCGGGGGGGCTGGGCGTGGTCGCTAGCGTAGTATCTGATGCGGGCGTGGGACATGGCATGCTATGTGGGGTGTAGGCGCCAGAGCTGCGTCTGGATGCGAACTAGCGTCCAAATGTCCGGGCGCTAGCCACGCCGAAATAGCTTTGCTTGCTTTGCCTATTCTTGCTTGGCGGGGGAGCGGAGCAAGGCCAGGAGAGCTCGATAAAGGTCCAAGTACTGTAGCATCCATATAATACTATATATCCTAATACTTTGCTTGTGTCAGTTTAAAAAAAAATCAGTTTAAATTTTGTTGAGAAACAAAACCTTGTCTGCAGGGGCTGCTGGGCCTATTCGGAGTCCTAAATAAATGACCCAATGATGCATATATTATCAGCCCACTTCTTTCTGAGCAAGCCCATGCGTAATTTGCAAAAGGCCCATACTCGTATATGTCAGTATTGGTACTGTAAACAATGAACAATGTAACAACACATTAAAAAGTCTCGATGCCATGTGCACCATCAAAATACAGCAGCAAGGACAATGGTTGAGTTTAGAGATTGACTGAAGGTTTGTTACATCTATTTTTAACCCGTCGTCAATCATTGGTCTTGGTAAAGATTAGATCACTAAAATGGCCGGTTTGCGCTTGATCCAATGTTAACTGACACAGTTATACAGTGATTGCTAGTGCAGGAAGCGACACGTCCTGATAAAGAACACGTACAACTGCTGTTCGATAAGAGGACCAATGCAAATGCTATCGTGAAGAGCAGGACTAACAGATTACAAAATGCAAGCTTCTTCCATGTATATATTTGTCTTCCTTCTTGTTAATCTTAACATGTCCTTTGTGCTAGAGCTAGACGTAACAATGCTTACAACAGTTTATAAAGTAAGATAGCCAAGTATATCCATATATAAGCAACACCGTGGGGGCTACAAGCCTACAAGGCTACAACTGATACTTTTTTGTTCGTCCTAGATTCACCTCCTCATGCGTCCATGCACGCACCTGCTTGTCACTTTGACAATATCAAAACCTAACCAATCATTGCCAAAAAAAATGTATAGATAGTGAAACCACTTAGCCTCCATGCACGAATCATTCCAAGTAGATCCACCAAAGCCATGCTTGGAACTCAATTCTTTTTTTTAGGAAACTGGAGGGGTACTCAATTCTTTTTTGAACAAAAAGAAACGAATTAGGTTTTTGCTTTGTCGGTTTCTTGATGACACGGGGCGCACAACTAACATCTGCAAGCCCTTGTGCAGCCCAGCAGATGGACACACGTCCTATGCCGAAAGCTTAGGAATCTGTTAGGTAAGGTCTTCCAATTGGGATTTAGCAGCAGTCAAATATACAACTCCGATCCAGCGCGGTGGGACAAAAAAAAGTATTTGTCCATGCTTAGTGTCCAGTTGTCCACGAACAATCCTACTGTGCAGACCATGTGAATCCAAACGCGTCCAAAATAGCTGACTCTCAACTCCCAAGTCTACCAAAAGGTGAACCTCTGAAACTTCAATGGCTCGTCCAAAAACTCTTCTTCACACATCAAGATCCCTCAGCTAGCTTCGTCTTGATTCTTAGTTTTTATTTTTATTTTTATTTTTTCCGAAGATCTTATTCTTAGTTTTTAAGTAGAAATGCTGAGAGCCTGAGATTGTGATGCTCATGTGACCCGATTAACTCATGTCTTAATAATTTCCCATCTTTCGGGAAAATTACAGCGGCGGACAGCGAAAGAGACAAGAAGTTCTTTTTTTTTTCTTATCGACAAATGGAAGTACATAATTCACTCATTCATGCCCAGAGGGTCTCTTTCTTGAGGCACGCCTCCTGCAGCATCATTGCAGTGTTCCCTGCAGAGCCGAAGCTGCCCAGCATCTGCTGCTGATGAGCTGCACCAGTGCTGTTCAAGCGTCACATTCCATCTGCTGCTGCTGGTGTTGATGAAGTTGTTGCTTTGCCGGAGATGGCACAGCAGCAGCTGAAGCTGAGTGCGCATGGCCGTCGTCGTGCTGCATCTGGACGCAGATCTCGGCCTTGGCGAGGGCGAGCTGCACCTGGAGCTGGGAGACCTGCTGCTGGAGGTAGGAGATGGCGCCGACGCAGCCGTACACAGGGTCCCTCATGCGCGCGTTCGCCTCGTATACCAGGCTGCTCACAGCGTCCGCTCTCTGCTGAGCAGGCAGCTCCTGGAAATGGAATCAACAGTTGGTGCAGTTCACGTTAGCCTGATGATGAGCAAGATGGCTGCAGAATGATCCAAGGAATTGGAGAATTGAGCGAACCTGCAGCATCTTGCTGACATTGCTGGCGCCGAAGACCTTGTGGACGATGGCGAACTTGTGAGGGTCCTCGGGTGGGAAGTAGGGCGCGAACACGCACTCCTGCGTGCACCGCCGCCGCAGCAGCTTGCATGAGGCGCATGGCGGGCTGCTGCTGCCACTCCCGCCTCCGCTGCCGGCCATGTTCTGTCCTGGTAATTAATTACAGCTGAGAAAGTCTTTATCTCCTTATAATTAATTACTAGAAACAAGAAAGAAAGCGAAACATAGTCTACACGTTCATGGTTCATGGACTATTCTATATGGCCCTGTTCGACTGGCAGAATTTTAGTTGAAACTGGTTGAAAAATACTGTTCTGACTGAATTGTTGCGAGAGAAAAATACTGTTCCGGCTAAAAAAAGAAGCCGAACAAACCGAATATGAGGTAAGCCGAACGGGACCCTCCTGCCCAATCAGTACAGTTGTGGCATGGAAATTCTACCTCCGTTTTCACTTGCTACAGCAGTCGGCAATAGGCACCTGACAGAAATGTAGAAGTGCATGTAAGCAAAGCATCATTTGAGAATTCAAACTCTGCCGAACCAAGACTGCATTGTTTACTGTCAGTGATGACAATAGTAAAAGTAATCCATGGTCCAAGTTAATGGCTCACATGCATTACGACAGGTAAATCTCTTGAGAAATGAATTGACTATTGTTGCATTGGACCAAGGGCAGTGGCCGGCTGCTGATTGAAACATATACCACTGCTTTGTGTCCTAGAACACTGACAACACCTAGCTAGCTCTAGAGAGCAGGATTATTTGACTATGGGTGATGGTTATGGATGAAAATGGTACGGATATTTATTCGACCGTCCGTTCGACCGAACAAATATGAACACTTATCTGGATAGTTACTCGGATATCCGTAATTTTTTTCGGATACGGATACTAAAACGGATATCTTGGGCGGATATCAAATACGGATGTAATATCATCGATATCCGGCGGATATCGGATAATCCGGTTAAGTATCGGATATATCCGGATATTTAAAAACGGATATTATCCGGATATTATTCAAACGACCTTGGATGGAGAAATGATCAAAATAAAAATTGTAGATCTCAAAAAGTTATGAAACTTTGTTGTTTACAACTTTTTCGTTTGAAATCATTTAGTGCTTCAAAATTTAAACCGACCAAACTTTCTCAAATGGAAAACTAGTTTATAGGCATCAAAATTTAAAAATCACAAATTTAAACCATCCAAACTATCTCAAATGGAAAGTTGACCAAAACAACAATTGTATATCTTGATGAGTTGAACAAACTTGGTATTCAAAACTTTTCAATTTGAAGTCATTTAGAGTTCATAATACTAGAGTCAAAGTGTTGTTTTTTCATTTGACCAAATTTGACTTGGTCAAACTTGCTCAAATGAGACACTAAATGACCTCAGATGAAAAAACTCTGAATACCAAGTTTGATCGTCTCAGCAAGATCTACAATTCTTACATAGCTCATTTTCCCATTTGAGAAAGTTTTATCAAACACTAGTTACAAATTCTTGAATCTCATATAGACTTTCTGAAACTATGTCACACACTTGTGAATTTTGAACTATATTTTATTCAAACTTTCTCAAATGAAAAAATGGCATATATAAGGATTGTAGATATTGATGAGATGAACAAATTTGGTATTCAAAACTTTTCAATTTGAGACAATCTAGGGTTCCGAAAACTAGTTTGTAAACATTGAAATTTAAAAATCATAAATTTGAACCGTCCAAACTATCTCAAATGGAAAGTTGACCAAAACAACAATTGTATATCTTGATGAGTTGAACAAACTTGGTATTCAAAACTTTTCAATTTGAAGTCATTTAGAGTTCATAATACTAGAATCAAAGTGTTGTTTTTTCATTTGACCAAATTTGACTTGGTCAAACTTGCTCAAATGAGACACTAAATGACCTCAGATGAAAAAACTCTGAATACCAAGTTTGATCGTCTCAGCAAGATATACAATTGTTACATAGATCATTTTCCCATTTGAGAAAGTTTTATCAAACACTAGTCACAAATTCTTAAATCTCATATAGACTTTCTGAAACTATGTCACACACTTGTGAAATTTGAACTACATTTTATTCAAACTTTCTCAAATGAAAAAATAGCCTATATAAGGATTGTAGATCTTGATGATCTGAACAAACTTGGTGTTCAAAACTTTTCAATTTGAGACAATCTAGGGTTCCGAAAACTAGTTTGTAAACGTCGAAATTTAAAAATCATAAATTTGAACCATCCAAACTATCTCAAATGGAAAGTTGACCAAAACAACAATTGTAGATCTTGATGAGTTGAACAAACTTGGTATTCAAAACTTTTCAATTTGAAGTCATTTAGAGTTCATAATACTAGAGTCAAAGTGTTGTTTTTTCATTTGACCAAATGTGACTTGGTCAAACTTGCTCAAATGAGATACTAAATGACCTCAGATGAAAAAACTCTGAATACCAAGTTTGATCGTCTTAGCAAGATATACAATTGTTACATATCTCATTTTCCCATTTGAGAAAGTTTTATCAAACACTAGTCACAAATTCTTGAATCTCATATAGACTTTCTGAAACTATGTCACACACTTGTAAAATTTGAACTACATTTTGTTCAAACTTTCTCAAATGAAAAAATAGCCTATATAAGGATTGTAGATCTTGATGAGCTGAACAAACTTGGTATTCAAAACTTTTCAATTTGAGACAATCTAGGATTCCGAAAACTAGTTTGTAAGCATTGAAATTTAAAAATCACAAATTTGAACCGTCCAAACTATCTCAAATGGAAAGTTGACCAAAACAAGAATTGTAGATCTTGATGAGTTGAACAAACTTGGTATTTAAAACTTTTCAATTTGAAGTCATTTAGAGTTCATAATACTAGAGTCAAAGTGTTGTTTTTTCATTTGACCAAATTTGACTTGGTCAAACTTACTCAAATGAGACACTAAATGACCTCAGATGAAAAAACTCTGAATACCAAGTTTGATCATCTCAGCAAGATCTACAATTGTTACATAGCTCATTTTCCCATTTGAGAAAGTTTTATCAAACACTAGTCACAAATTCTTGAATCTCATATAGACTTTCTAAAACTATATCACACACTTGTGAAATTTGAACTACATTTTGTTCAAACTTTCTCAAATGAAAAAAATGGCCTATATAAGGATTGTAGATCTTGAATCCATGACCATGACTCCATGAGACCCATGAAGCCATGAGCTTGGCTATTTCTACTCATGCCGCGAAGATTGGTGCTGGTATGATGTTTGATGTATGATGTATCTGTATCTTTATCTTATTTGTTGCTTTACTCTTTAGTCTTTCGGCTTAATCTAGATGGATTATGGACTCATAGAGTGGTGTAATGGTTTGCGCACGTATGATATATATATATATATATATATATATATATATATATATATATATATATATATATATATATATATATATATATATATATATATATATATATATATATATATATATATATATATATATGCTGCTTTTACTCAATATCCGAATAGATATTTGTATCCGACCTTCTCCGAATCCGATTCATACCGTATTCGATACTCATTATTCGTATCCGTAACCGAGTCAATCCGTATTCGTATATGTACCCGAACGCTATCCGTGTCCGAATCCGAACCCGAACAGAAATATGAAAACAAATATAATATGAGTGATATCCGTTCGTATCCGATCCGTTTTCATCCCTAGTGATGGTGAAAATTAGCGCGACATGCACGTTCGGTCTGTTGACCTTAATTACATTAGGGAAGAAAGAGTACAGCTAGTTACAACACCCTTACGTACAGAAGCGGCAAAGCACTAGTTGACTCTTAGGGCCTACCCAGTGCAGAGAGCTTCCGCTCTGTGCGGGGTCTGAGGAAGGGTGTCAGTGGCAAGCCTTACCCTCGCTTGTGCAATGCGAGGAGACCGCGACTCGAACCCGGAACCTTCCGGTCACAGACGGTAAGACTCTACCGCTTGCACTAGACCCGCCCTTCACTAGTTGACTCTTAATGCTAGTAATTTTGTAGCAATGTATGCATAGGATTATTCGTCTACTCCTAGGCCTGGGATGAAATTAAAACAGAGCAGGGAATTGACGGGGTTCAATTCAACATGGATGTCTCTATTGTTTTCTTGGCATTCACGTGGTCAGTTGTCTCCATATGGATCACTGCTCCCACTTCAATTCATTTTTAATATTGGCCACATCATGATAGGTTCAATCCAATCCATATATAAATAAATTGCATTATAAGCAAGAGAAAACGACAGAGTATCAGCGTAGCAAAGATGATGGAGAAAGCTGACACGTATGTAACCAGTAGGTCAGGAGTGGCTAGTCAGCTAGTGGCTACCGATGCATGCATGCATGCAAGAGGCCATGACAACAGCAAGATTAGGGATTTGTCGTGCACTACAACAGTGAGGAATGGGAGTATGTTGTACACCATGTAGCAGCTACAAGCATCATTCGTGTCTTAACTAGGACAGTTGTAGCAGCAGACAAGTACATCGGCCATATTCATGGAGTCGTGGTGAGTCTCCACCACTTGTGACATGTGTACAAGTTAGAGGGTGACACATGTATTGTGGTCTGGACTCTGGAGCACACCGGCAGTCGGATGTGGACTCCACAACGACCCACTATATTTTACCAACATTTGTTTCCAATCTGCATGACAGAACAAATTGATGTTGCAGCAACTATCACAAAACCATGCACTACAGGAACTGCTGGATTCCCCGAGTGCCGGTTGCACTCGGGGAAGGCCCAGTTGCACTCAGGGAAGTCTTCCCCGAGTGCAACACTCGGGGAAGAGCCTCCGGCTAATCCTCTCATGGGAAAGTCGTCTTCCCCGAGTGTCAAAAATCGTGCACTCGGGGAAGGCTTTGCCGAGTGCCGTGCTGACACTCGGGGAAGACTTGACGCCGTTGGCCGGCGGCCGACGCTGTTTTTTTTTATTTTCTTCCCCGAGTGCAATACTCGAGAAAGATTTTTGAATTTTTTTTTAAAATACTCTTTGCCGAGTGCCGAAGTTCAGGCACTCGGGGAAGAAATTTGTTTTTTTTATAAAAATCCCTCTTCCCCGAGTGCCACAGCACAGGCACTCGGGGAAGCCACCTCTAAATTTTTTTTTTTTTTTTGCTTTTCCACGTAAACAACAAAGCATATATATATATATATATATATATATATATATATATATATATATATATATATATATATATATATCACAAACCAAACCACAAATCAACACCAATATGTCACAAACCACATTTATATATCACAAACGACCAAATTTGTCCGAAATCCACAATATATTACAAACCACACGTTCAAAAGTACACACTATTCCAAGTTCACAAGTTCAATATAAAAAAACGACTCCGAAGGCGGCTCACGGCGACTGTGAGGGGTGGGACGCCCCAGCGTGCGATCCCGGCGACGGTCCAGGTGGGGATGGCCCGACGTGCGATGCCGGCGACCCTTCGACATGGTTCGACGCCCCACCCGATTGATGCTGCAAAAAAGAGAAGAGATTGCACGTGAGTGACAAGATAAAAATATAAGGACTGTAAAGAAAAGTTGAAAATTTCGGCAGCACCTCCCCTGCATGGGGAGGTTTCCAAAACCTGCAAGAAAAACGTCGGCACGAAGGCCGACAACCACATTTCCAGCACGAAGGCCGACACATCAACAAATCCGGCACGAATGCCAACACATCAACAAATGACGAGACCTTACAGTAAAAGCCTTTGGCCACTTGTCGTAATTCGGCACTTATAGACAAATCACTTTGGCACTACAAGATCAAGCAGGAGAGAAATGAAATTAGGCAACTAGGAACGCCAAACTTGGAACGAGCTAAGTTGGTCAGAAGGTACCTTTCTTTGGAACCATGTAATGAAATCAACCTTGAAATCAGGCGAACCATGTTGAAGAAGGGTATCTCGTTCATGGTCAGAAGGTGGACTTGGATGATGCCAGTATTGATTAAAAAATTCTCTGCACCGACAAGCAACAAGGTTGTTGGATGCAGAAGATTTACGGAGTATGTAACAAGTTCGTTGAGAACTTACCCCTGATACTTGTCGACTTCCTCAAGGTTCGTCAACACGTAGAGCATGATCTTGCGCCACTCTTTATTGGTCAATATCTTTTTGGACGCTCCACTTGATCTCCCACGTTGCCCTTTGAATAGGCTGAGGGTCGATTCATTTTCGTCCTTGTTGTAACGAGGGGGTGGATTATGCACACTTGGAAGGTTCTCACTATAGTATGATGTTGTGAAGTTTGACACCTCCTCACGAATGAATGCCTCTGCTATGGAAGCCTCAATCCTGCCTTTGTTTCCACATTTCTGGCGAACAGTCTTTAGACATCTCTCTATTGGATAGCACCAACGGTTCTGCACGGCCCCCCCCCATTCGTACCTCATTCGGGAGGTGCAAAATCAAATGTTGCATCGACAAGAAAAAGCCAGGTGGAAAAATCTTCTCCAACTTATAGAGCAACTCGGGTGCCGTTTTTTCCAACTCCTCAACCACTCTCAGAGATATCTCCTTGGCACAGAGCTGGCGGAAGAAAAAGCTCAACTCTGCCAGCACCTTCCAGACATGCTCAGGGACGTAGCCTCGAACCATCGACGGAAGAAGCCGCTCAATCCATATGTGAAAGTCATGACTCTTCATCCCTAAGACTTTGCCAGTTTCTGGGTTCGCTCCCCTCCTCAGATTCACTGCAAACCCATCAGGGAAACTTAACGTCTGCATCCATTCTATCACTTCCGTCCTGTGCTTCTTTTCCAAGACATAATCAGCCTTAGGCCTTTTCCATGGTTTGTTGTCTCTTGGAGGCCTGTAGCTTAGGTCTATCGTATAGTGTTGCCATGTCTACTCTGGCCTTAGGGTTGTCCTTTGTCTTGTCAGGAATGTCCATGAGTGTTGCCCAAAGTGCTTCGGCGACATTCTTCTCAGTGTGCATTACATCTATGTTATGTGGAAGGAGAAGGTCATCAAAATAGGGAAGCCTCTCCAATCCTGGCTTATGAGTCCACATATGTTCCACACCATAGCCCACAAAGCGATCTTTCTTTGGATTACCTTTCTTTCTTTTACCCTTCTTTGGATTATCTTCCTGCGCTGGGACCACGAGAGCATCTATCTGAGCATGAACCTGGGCACTTGTCATCTTCTGAGGTGCACTAGTCATCACCGTGGCACCTTTCGTGAAGTTCTTGGTGTCTCTTCTGAATGCATGGTCAAGAGGGAGGAACTGTCGATGCTTGTCGAACGACGAGAACTTGCCACCCTTCTTCAACCAAATGAACTATAGAGCTGCCTTGCATACCGGGCATGGATACTTCCCGTGGACACACCAGCCGGTGAATATCCCATACACCAGAAAGTCATGCATAGAGTATTGGTACCAAACATACATTTTGAAGTTCCTCCTTGTAGCTCGGTCGTAAGTCAATACGCCTTTATTCCAAGCCTCGATCAATTCATCATAAATAGGCTCCATGTACACACCCATTTTGTCTCCCGGGTGTCCAGGAATTATCAACGTCAAAAATATGTTTTGCCGTTGAAGTAGGTCCCCGGGGGGGGGGGGAGATTGAGGGGGATAGCGAACATGGGCCAACAAGTGTATGGGGCCGACATCATTCCATAAGGATTGAACCCATCCGTTGCCAGCGCAACACGTACATTACGGGCCTCTTCATCTTTGCCACGATGCTTGGCATTAAAGCTTTTCCATGCTTCACCATCTGCTGGATGTATCATCTTGTCTTTATTGTATCGAACACCATTCTTGTGCCATCTCATCTGTTTCGCGGACTCCTCTTTCATGAATAGCTGTTGGAGCCTCGGTATGATCGGAAGGTGTCGTAGGACTTTCATGGGGATCCTCTCATTCTGCTCCTTCTTGCCATCACCTTTGTCTACCTCCACATATCTAGAGGATTTACACTTTGGACAGTACTTTGCATCCTTATGTTCTTTCCTAAATAGGACGCACCCCTTTGGACAACAATGTATCTGGTCATACGGCATCTTCAGTGCCCGAAGGAGTTTTGTTGACTCGTACAAGTTTGGAGGCAGCTGATGACCCGCCGGAAGCAGATCCCCAATAATTGCCACCATATCATCGAAGCATTTTCGAGTCATGTTGTACTGTGACTTCAACCCCAATAGGCGCCCAATGGCATCTAGTTGAGAAATCGATGTCTTCTCATGTAGGAACTTCTGTGCCGATTTCAACATGTCCAAGAACACCTTAGCACTTGGCTCTGGCTCCTCCTCCCCATCCTCCTGCTCGTCCTCCGTACGTCCTTCAGCGAACATCGCATCCGCATAGTCACCTAACCATCCTGCTACCCCGCCATCACCATCAAATGCCTCCAAGCCTCGTCTCATGACCTCCTCTCTAGGACGGTAGGGTTCACCATGGTGCACCCACCGGGTATAGTTTGGCATAAATCCATACTTGCAAAGATGCTTCATCATGACTTCCCTTGTTCTTCTTTTCTTGTTTTCACATTTGCTGCAGGGACAGAACGTGTCTCTCGCTCCCTTAGCTGCCTTAAATGCATGGTCCAAGAATTTCTCGGTCTTATCCATCCATTCACGGGTGATTTGAGACTGACTTGGGCGTCCCGTGTACATCCACTCACGGGTATCCATCCTCTAGCATATACACATAACGGAGTAAAGTAACCATCAGTCGCATCTGCACGGCGTGCCTACTGTCTAATAGGTGAGGATAGGTCCTAATCCCACCTGTGGATGCGTAGATGAGGTTAGTTTCCATGCTCTACTCCGATCCGAGACAGAATTTCAGCAGCACCTACCCGCTGCTCTCCCGATACACGTCCTAGAAGGGAGTGTGTATCTAGAGAACAACAGGTAGGTGGTGCCAAAACTCTGTCTCGGATCCGAGCAGAACATGGAAACTAACCCATCTACCCATCCGCGGGCTGTCCAATTACACCTGGACAATCCGAAATAGATACGGTCATAGATATGCAGAGATCCGCATACCTCCAATCGTATCTGTTTCGGACGAGAGACGCCTAACTGGGCTACACCGATCTACGTACGACAACGGTAAGGAAAAGAGCTTAATTATACCTAGGGTGGCGGTGGAGAAAGGCTAGCGACGCAGTGGCGATTCGGTGCAGTGGCGAGTCGGCGCTGTGCAGGTAGGACCGCAGCGCCGACGAAGACGATCGAGGTCGCCTAGGTGCTCCGATTCCCCTGCGACAGGTCCTGCTCTGCAAAAGAAGAAAAACAGCACTATAAGTACAAAATTTCGGTAGAACCTCCCCTGGATGGGGAGGTTTCGATAACCTGCAAGAAAAACCGTCGACACGATGGCCGACGTCCACATTTGGGGCACGATGGCCCACACATCCACAATTCCGGCACGAAGGCCGTCAACACATAAACGGCGCGATGGCTGACAACCAGAACGGGACGGTTCGTATACCTTGGGCGTTGGCGGGACGTGCACGCGGAGAAGAAGACGCCGACAACGGGACAGGACGTGGCGACGGTGGCACCTCCTTCCCTTCTTTCTCCTTCTCCTCCCCTTCCCCTTCTTCTTCCTCCTTCCTCCTCCTTCCTCCACCTACCTCCTCCTTCTCTGCTCCCTGACCAGCGCCAGGGGCTGGGCTCCACACGGACAGACGGACGGATAGGGGCCAGGCGGCTTGCCTCGGGGCTGGGGAGGGGGCGCGTCGGCCGGACGGGCCCCAACGCGCAGGGACAGGGGCGCGCCGGCGGGGCCCGCGCCGTCGTCTCGGGCTACGGGGTGCGCGCCGGCGGGGCCTGAGGGGTCGCGCGGCGCGGGGGCTGCGGGGGCGCGAACGCCGTCTCGGGCTGCGGGAGCGCGCCGGCGGGGCCTGCTGGTGCGCGCGGCGCGGTGGCTGCGGGGGGCGCGACGCCGTCTCGGGCTACGGGAGCGCGCCGGCGGGCCTGCTGGGGCGCGCGGCGCGGGGGCTGCGGCGGCGCGCGGCGCTGTGGGGGCTGCGGGGGGCGCGCGGGGCTGCGGGGGGCGCGCGGCGAGCGGCAGCGGCGCGCGGAGGGAGCTGGCGACGGCGGGGTAGCGCACGGACGGGGCGGGCTGGCGGGTGTGGGGTGGGGTGGGGTGGCCGGTTAGGTTTAGATAAGGCCTGTTGGGCCTTTTTTTTAAGTCTTCCCCGAGTGCCCTGTCCTGGCACTCGGGAAAGAGCCTCTTCGCCGAGTGCCAGGGAAGGCACTCGGGGAAGAATTTTTGTTTTTTTTTGTTTTTTTACCTCATTTTTTTGTGAGGCCTTTCCACATTGTTTAAAACTGCATGTTCATATTTGGGACAATTTTGACTTATTTTGTTATATTTCGTTAGTTTTTTTCGTTTCGTTGAATTTTTTTTGCATACTTCGAATTTGAACTGCAGGTGCATGAAATAATGGAATTTGGTGATTCAAAAAATTATATTAATGATATTTGGTGTATGTTGATGCCTTATCCAAGAACTCGCATGAAATGTCGAGCATCTTGTTGACGTAACATGACGAACAACTTGCGGGAAAAGTGTATTTAAATTATATAAAATCCGAACGAAGTCCGAAAATCACGAAACTTGTCTGGGCGTCGTGTTATCGCATGTAGAGGCTATGATAAAAAAATCGAGAAGGTTTCGACGAAGTTGCAACGTCGGATGCCTAAAACCCAAACATCTCCGCATATGACATATTCGATCTGCCACCCACATGGCCACATGACGACCCACATCTAACCTCTTGTACTCCACATAACCCTTTTACTTAGGATCCCAAGTTTCCTTGCTGGAATAAGCAGCGGACGTCCTTTTTCTTGAAAAACACGACAACGTGTTCCCCATCAGAGCATTTCAGACTTGATGGGATTAACTCTACCAGGATGGACCTGGGCAAGTAACAAATTTAGGTTCCTGTTATTTCACGTAGCATGTGCTCTGGAATCATAGTCAGAATATTCCACTGCCACATGTTAAGTAACTGGCATTCAAAGGTATAAAGCCCATGCTTATTGCTTCCAGCTACAGACCTTCTATATTTCCATGTGTTTGCAAGAGAATATATCAAGAAGAAAATCACCAATTGTTTGTGTGGAATTTGGGAGAAAACTCTGGAAACACACTCACTTGCTAGTCTTGATATACATATACATATACATATACATATACATATACATATACATATACATATACATATACATATACATATACATATACATATACATATACATATACATATACATATACATATATACATTGACATTGGGCTGGGCTTATTATACAAACATGGCCCAACACTCCCCCTCAAGATGGATGATAGATATCTAGCATTCCCATCTTGCTACATGCTAAATTACATTCTTTTACTCCTAAATCTTTTGTTAAACAATCAGCTATTTGACCACCTGAATTTACATGACTTATCTCCGGTATGCCCTCATCTAATTTCTCTTTGATGAAGAAGCGGTCTATCTCCACATGCTTGGTTCTATCATGTTGAACAGGATTATTTGCAATACTGATAGCTGACTTGTTATCGCACCACATCCTCAAAGGGTCTTTTCTTAGCACATGTAATTCAGATAAGAGATTTCGTACCCATAACATTTCACAAAGTCCAAGAGACATCGCTCTATATTCTGCTTTGGCTATTGAACGGGATACAATAGACTGCTTCCAGATTGATTCTTGCTCCTCCATGACACAAAGTTTCCCCCCAACAAAGACGCAATAGCCTGAAGTTGATCTCCTGTCATCAAGACAACTAGCCCAATCAGCATCACAATAGTCTTCCACTTTCAGGTGGCCATTACTCTTAAATATCAAGCCCTTTCCTGGACTACTCTTTAAGTATCTCAAGATCCGGTATACAACATCCAAAGGTCTGCTCCTTGGGTCATGCATGTATCGACTCACAACACTTATTGCATAGGATATATCATGTCTCGTATGGCATAGATAGATAAGGCGCCCAACAATGGATAACCTGATTCGGCACATAACTTGTGATTCAACTCAATTGGTGTTGATACAGTTCGACATCCAAGCATACCGGTCTCACTAAGCAGGTCGAGAACATACTTTCTTTGTGATAGAACAATACCTTTTGGATTTCGTGCAATCTCAATACCTAGAAAGTATTTGAGCTGACCAAGGTCCTTGACCTCACACTCTCTACTTAGATTCCCCTTGAGGCATTTGATCTCCGTTTCTTCATCACCGGTAATAATGATATCGTCCACATATACGGCCAACACAGTGATCTTGCGCCCTGAATGTTTATAGAATATAGTATGATCTCCATTGCACTGTATGTATCCCATGGCACATAATGCACATCTGAACCTATCAAACCGTGCCCGGGGAGATTGCTTGAGTCCATATAAAGATTTGTTTAGTCTGCATACCTTTCCAACCATCTCTGGATTAGAATAACCAGGTGGAACCTCCATGTACACCTCCTCTTGGAGATCGCCATGCAAGAAAGCATTTTTTACATCTAACTGGTACAAAGGCCACCCAAAATTCGCTGCACAAGATATCAAAATTCTCAAGGTACTCATCTTCGCCACAGGTGCAAATGTCTCATCATAGTCAATTCCATATGTTTGGCTATAACCCCTCGCAACAAGTCGAGCTTTGTATCTTTCAACCTTTCCTTCAGGAGTTTGCTTCACGATGAACACCCATTTGCAGCTTACAACTTTCTTTCCTACAGGTAGTTTTACGAGATCCCAAGTTCTATTCTTCTCAAGAGCTCTAAGCTCCTCCGTCATGGCCTCACGCCACTTGGGATCTTGTTTTGCTTCCTTCCAATCTCTAGGAATATATGCAGATTGTAATGAAGCAATGAATGCTCCATATGCAGGAGATAATGATGTGTATGAAACATAGTTACTTATGTCATGCTCAAAACCATACCTCTGTGTAGGCACTCCTGCATTGACACGTGTACCTTTTCTTAATGCAATGGGTAGAACATCTGAGGAGTTTTCAACATCAATCTCTGAGGTTGAAGATACATCAATAATTTTTTGTCCACTTTCACGCACTGGGGCGGAAGGGCATAGTTCAGATGTTGGTGTTTGGATCAACTCCGTGTTCTCTTGTTGGGATCTAAACTTCCTTCTTGTATATACTTTTGAGATAACTCTATTTTGCAACCCCATACCTGTTCCATTTGGTTGAGTAGGTGTTAGACCACCAACTATCTCCTCCATTCTTCTTGACTGTTCATGAATAGGTCCACTTTGAATAGTACTATTCTCTCCCTCTTCTACACTTGTAAGATTAGGGTCATCCATTGGCCGTGGAATTGTTCCAATAACAATTTCCATTTTCCTTGGTTGGTGATCACCTTCTCTAGTGTGTGAAGCTTCGTTCTCCCCCTCTCGACAATCACCATCCATGCTAGATGAGTCAAGCTCAAGAAATAAAGAACTCAAATCTGTCTTCTCTCCATAAAAAGGCTCATGCTCTCTGAATGTAACATCCATACTGACGAACAAGCGTCGTTCGCTAGGACTCCAACGCTTGTATCCCCTCTGTGTTGAAGAATACCCCCACAAAGATACACTTTACAGCACACGGATCAAGCTTTCCCACTGAAGGTCTATGGTCTCTAATAAAGCATGTGCAACCAAACACCTTGAGTGGTATAATAAATTCATTCTTCCCAAATAGCATTTCATAAGGAGTCTTCATATTGAGTACTCTTGATGGGATTCGATTGATAAGTAGCAGTTAAAACTGCCTCACTCCACAAGAATTTTGGCACATTCATCATATACATAAGTGACCTTGCTACTTCCAAGAGATGTTGATTCTTCCCTTCAGCTACTCCATTTTGTGGAGGTGTATCTGGACAGGAAGTTTGATGCAATATTGCCTCAGCAGAAAGGAAAGTAGCAAATTCATTGTTCACATACTCTGTCCCATTATCAGTTCTAATCATCCGAACCTGAGTACTGAACTAATTCTTAACACATGCACAAAAATCCTTGAGTACCTCATTTTTATGCCGCATGAGATAAACCCATGTCATGCGAGAATAGCAATCAATGAATGTCACAAAATACTTCATTCCACTAATAGAGACCACGGGGGATGCCCAAACATCGGAATGAACTAATACGAAAGGTAATATGCTACGAAGTCCTTTACTAATATAGGATGCTCTCGTATGTTTCCCAAACTCACATGCATCACACACCAACTTCTTTTTATCAACCTTGCTCATAATATCAGGAAATGCTCTGGACATAGTGTCAAAGGACATATGACCCAACCGGCAATGTTGAAGTATCAACTTAGTCTCCTCTTCACTTGTAGAAATTGCTAGAGCAGTACACGAGGAATTATCTATCCTTCTATCTAAGAACCATAGGCCATTGCGCCTAATGCCACTCCCAAGCATCCTTCATGTCTTCCTATCTTCAATTAAACAATTTTCTCGATCAAGAGTAACACGACAATCCATCTGATCCACCAATGCACTTATGGATACTAGATTAACTGGAAAAGATGGAACATATAGAATAGTAGATAATGTAATTGATGGAGTGCATTTTACTGTACCCACGCCTCTAATAGGCTAAGCAGTTCCATCAGCAGTTTGAATGGTTTCCTTACGCGTGGGAGGAAATGAGTTATATGATGCAAATTCATCTAATGTCCCCGTGACATGCCGTGATGCACCTGAATCTAGTATCCAATTTGCATTAAATGTACCTGTGCTAGGACGGGCAAGGTTGACGAGGTTGCCCAGAACTGTTGATGTATCATCTGCGCTTGAGAAATTTTCCCCACCAGTAGGCCCTTGTGAAACTGACATTAATTCTGAACTCTTCGCCAAAAATATTGGAGCTAGCTCCACCAGTTCCTTGTTGTGAAATGCTCTACCAGCTTCTTTACTTTGGCTTTGTCCTGGTTAATCTCACTTTGGAGTGTAGCCACTTCAGTGACCAATGCAACGTGCTTCTGTTCCACCTCGCTGGATTGCACAGCCTCCAATTCCTTCAATTGCTCATGAAGCTTCAAGCTCCTGCCCACCAATTCAGCAGTCGTGGCCTCCAGTTCAGCCACCTGCTCAGCTACAGTCACCTGCTTCTTATCCACCACCATGTAGATGCAGTCCTTCTCCACCGAGCTCTCTGGCTCCTCAGCAGCAGGAGCCTTCCTCTCTGCCTCCTTGGCCGCCCTCTCCTCGGCCTCCACCTGCGCCCTGATGGCCGTCGTCATGAAGGTGACTTTGCTCACCGCTGAAGGGTCGCGGAACAGTCCGGACCTATGGTGGGAGACATCGATGGCCGCCTAGAGGAAAGGGAGCACGCCGCCGCTCCTCTCCAGTACCCTCTTGAGGGCCTCCATGACGCTCGAGCTGACTGCTCTCGCCAACTGAAACCGCGCCTCAGCCTCGACCTCGCTCCTGGCCCCGTCCTCTCGCGCCGCCTCTGCCTGGGCGCGCCCCAGCGAGTCCTGCGCTGCCGCGAGATGCCCCAGCAGCGCGGCTCGCTCCTCCTTCACGACCTCCATGTCGCCCCATTCTAGTGATCGAGCGCCGCCCTGGCTCTTCCAGCCCCCGAGCCTTAGTGCCACGCCAGGCCTCCATCGCCGCCTGCGAGTCGGTCGCCGTCGCCATCGTCAAATACCAGCTCTGATACCATGTGGAATTTGGGGGAAACTCTGGAAACACACTCACTTGCTAGTCTTGATATACATATACATATATACATTGATATTGGGCTGGGCTTATTATACAAACATGGCCCAACAGTTTGCTTAACGGAAACATGACAAATGCATTGTGTCATGACAACTTTTTCTCATGTGTATTTGTGCATAATAGCAAATTTCCACAGGAAAAACATAAACCATGCCCCCCTCCTTTTTTCCTTTTTTTTAAGAAAAAGGGTACGGTGGGGTTACTACGCATTGTTCTCCAAGACTCAACTCAACAGTCAGCAACAGATTCCAGTTTTGTATTATTATAAGGCAATATGTCAATCATGGCAAACAGGCAAAGTTACTATTTATTACTATTCTGTACATGAAAAACAGTCTGCAGATATTGAAGATGACAACTTACTTGCAGAGTGAGTATGGTACCAAAGGATACAAGTACTCTTTGACGTATTTTTCTTAATGTTGAATCAAAGCTCACCCATCCATAACTCCACTTCATGTCTCCACTGCATAAATTATCACCCAATTGAACTGCATGTAAATAAAGCAAATCAAGGGTTTCCAAAGATAATAAGCGCAACTGTGCATAGCTAGCAATACTTCCTGAGATCAGATTAAGCAGAGTAGGAAACCAGGCTGCAATATGTGGTTAAGGATTGCAGTAATGTAACCAGTAAACCTTTTATAGTAAATATGCCAATGACAAATGGCATGATTCCATTTTAAGCATCTTATTTAAATGCAACTGACTTTTAATTAAACTTTTTGAGCTGAAACAAGACGTGATGATCTAATCACAGTTTTCTTATTTATTTCAAGGGTCGAATGCTACAAAACTAAGCTGAAAATACTGTTCTGTTTTGGAGAACTCATGAACAGAGGTTGTGCCCTACTTAAGAAAATGAGGACAGCTGGCATGCACATGCTGCCAATGCCACTCCCACATATCCAATTTCAATAATCAGATTAATGTAGTTGACACTGCAGATATTGATTTGAGCTGGTACTGCAGATGTTGAACTAGGCATATAAGAGATTGAAGTGCATATGCTCTGGTGGTAACTTAGAAAAAATAAGTAAATTAAGGCATAAAACTCACCTTTTTACAACATTCCTCTCGGTCTTGTGGATGATGCCACGTTAAGATTGCTTCAAATCTCCCAAGTTCCTTTCCTGGCTACGAAGCAATTTTTTTATGTTCCTTGTTTTAATCCCTAGCCTAAACATTGAAATTTCTGTTAACTTTGGTTTTCCTGATTGCAAATTACACTTCTCATGAACACCTGAAGCTCTCCTTTTCATGTATTCTGCAGACTGTGTCTGAACTGTCATAGCAGAAGTAAATGGCATCATAAAGCTATATTGAAAATATGTTCAAACAGTTGAAAGATACAAGAGAAGATTTGGTGTCACAACAGATCCCCAAATCTCCCAGATAATAGATGTCACGTTTGATTAAAAAACAACAACAACAACAAGCCATTAGTTACTCAAACATAAAGGAAGACATACATTCAGTCAGATTAGATCGCTGTTGATTAAGCATGTCTCACTCTTTCATTTACTCAACTTTAGAAGATGAAGGCAAGTTTAGTTTTTCTGTACCTATTTTACTTGAAAAGTTAAAGCAGGCTCAGTGTCGGTGCAGAAAGTGACCAACTAGTAAATATTTGTAGTTTTGCTGTACGTTGTGATCGGAGGTGGCCTAGCGCTCAATGACACATGATTTATACTGGTTCGGGCAACGTGCCCTACGTCCAGTTTGGGTCGGTCGGTGACTTTATTCCTGAGCCCAGACGCTCGAAGTCTGTAGTGAGGGTACAAACGAGAAGGAGGAAGAAGGGGGGATACAAGAGGTTCGGTTGGCTCCGACCGAAAGGGTCGCGGTCGGAACTGGGTGGTCCTGCGGTTGGGAGTGTTGATGTCGATCTAGTGAGTGTGAGCTTGAAGAAGTCGATCTCTCTTCGTTGGAGGGAGCGCATCCCCTTTTATAGATGAAGGGGATGGCTTTTACAGGTGAGAGGGAGAGAGTATAGATATTTCTAAGCCTTGCTGCCTACGGTGATGAAAACTGGATAATGGTTGAAGCCCCCCAATACTGTCGATGTCGCTGTAGGATGTCAGATGTGCACGGGAGGTCGAGCTATCTTCTTCAGGAAGGATGACGCCGGTACCTACGAAATACTTTTGGATGCCTAGTGGCAGGTGAGGAGCCGCGCTATGTTCACCCGGTATGGCAAATCCTGGAGCCCATACCGCGATCGGTGTCCAGAGACACGCGGGGGCTTACCATATGGGAGTTTCTAGCGGCCCCTACAATACTTTGTGTCAGGGTGGCTGCAGAGCACTGTTTCGTGCAGGGTATGGTCCCTGGTACAGTGGTTTTGACTTGTGAGCCATGCCTTGCCTTTCTCCGCACGTCTTCTGGTTCCTTCCGAACGGGGAGCCCCCGGTCGGATGGCTCTAGTCGGCTCTTAGTGCGCCGGTCGGAGAAGAGCGGTGAGCAGGCTTCCCACGAGCCCGGTCGCGGGGTCGGAGTCGCAGGCGGTCCTTCGGTTAGGCTTTCCGAGCGGAGGCCGTGCGAAGGCAGCTGGGACCTGACGCTAGCGCTCCGATCAGAGAGGCTATTTCGGAGTTGACCTGAGCCTGAGCTAGTGCTCCGGTCAGAATGGTGGGCCGAGGGCGGCCAGGGCCTAAAGCGAGTGCTCCGATCTGTAAGATGGGCTGAATGCGGCTAGGGTCCAAAGCGAGTGCTTTGGTCTGTCGAATTTAGACTCTTGGGCCGGTCCAGAAGAAAAGAAGTCATCCTCCTGGGCCGAGCCCTGGCGTGGAAACCGGTCTACGAGGGACCCCGGGTTTATGAACCCGACAGGAGCCTCCGAGCCCCCGGGCGATTCGAGCCGAATCGTCCAAGGGATTTTTTTCGTTTGCTAGCGAGTGCACGCGAGCGCACCTACGGGTGTAGCCGCCGAGCCCCCGGGTGGTTCGGGCGAAACCGGCTAGGGGGTTCTTTGTGTGGTGTCTGTGGGTGCGTGTGTTTTGATTTTAAGACGTGGTTTTGTTTAACCATGGCGTCGTTGTGCAGCCGAGGTGTTTTTAAGCGCAGGGGTTGGTTTGAGACAAAACTTATTGATCCCGGCGTCGGTGCGCGCCAGGGATCGGTCGAGGGAGTTTAGTTTCAGACATAACAGAGTTTGATCTTTGGCACCGGTGCGTGCCGTGGGATCAGGTAAGGTGGAGTCACGAGCAGACCCAGGCATCGGTGCTCGCCGTGGATCGAGAGAGTTAGTTTTAGTTAGTGAAGTCGTCTGAAGCCGTTACGCGAGTTTAGGAGTCACGGTCCTAGGAGCCGTAGCCGGATATCGTCGATCCTGTCGACGCGAGTTTAGGAGTCGCAGTCCCAAGAGCATTAGCTAGAGCCACGGTCCCAAGAGCCGTAGCCGGATGTCGCCGATCCTATCGATGTGAGTTTAGGAGTCACGGTCCCAAGAGCCGTAGCCAGATGTCGCCTATCCCGTCGACGCGAGTTTAGGAGTCGCGGTCCCAAGAGCCATAGTCGGATGTCGCCAATCCTGTCGACGTGAGTTTAGGAGTCGTGGTCCCAAGAGCCGTAGCCGGATGTCGCCTATCCCGTCGATGTGAGTTCGAAGTTGCGGTCCCATGGTATTTAAGCCCCCGAGCCTTGTCGGGCCTTCATGGGGGTTGTGAGTTGTTTTGCGCTACCCTATCCGGTTCCTCACAATGGAAGGGCTGAGTTTCGTCGCCTGTCCCGATCGCTCGAGCTCGAAGACTAGCTCGGTGAGCTCGCTAATGGGTGTGATCGAGTGGAATCCAAGTAAATCATTTGTGACAGGTCGGCACAGCCCTCTTGTGGCATTCCACTACTCCTTTACCTGTAGCCCGGCAGATGCCTAGGTCATTCCAGAGACCGACCCTAGTGGCCTAATGGCCTCCCCTCGATGGAGATTCTGTGGGCTTGGCGAGAGGTTTAAGATCGAACGAGAAGGTTGAGATGACCCAGTTTGCTATACCGGGCAAAGGCCGCACGGTGCTCATCTACGGTTTTCTCCCCTGGCTTTGTTCGGTTGCTCATATTGAATGAGGCAAGCCATCGCTTCGTGGCGCAACACGGAGCGTTCTGATGCATTTCGCTGCATGTGCGATGCTTAGTTCCTGAGCCCCCGGGCGGTTCATGCCCTAACCGTCCGGGGGGTTTAGGCGTATGGCATGAAATGCGCGTATGGATGTATGAAATGATTATAAAGAAATAGAGGGGGTTTTATAGTGTTTACCTTTGATAGTTTTGAGTGACAGGGCTCGGAGAGCTTCAGTCGGAAATGTCCGACCAGGACCCAAGCTCGTCATTTGTGATGGAGTCGGCATGGCCTACATGGGGCGTCCCTTCGCTTCCTACCTGTGTCCCGGTGCTTATCCTGAGTGAATCGATCGACTCAGGAGGTCGGTTGATCTCTCTTGGTGGGGATCTTGCTGTTGGATCTCTCCAGGTTTGGCCTTGATGATTGGAGTGATGAGGTTCAGAGAGCTCCAGTCAAAGATGTCTGACTGGGACCTTGGTGACCTAAGAGATGGGGTTCGGAGAGCTCCAGTCGGAGACGTCCGATCGGGACTCTGACGACCTAAGTGATGGGGTTCGGAGAGCTTTAGTCAGAAATGTCCGACCGAGACTCGTGCTCGTCGTCCGTGACGGAGCCGGCATGGCCTACATGGGGCGCCCCTTCACTTCCTTACCTGTCAGTCAGTGTCTATCCTTACCCGTCGTTTTGGTTCCTTTAGGTCTGGCCTAGGGAAGTGGGGAGCCACCTGCGTGCGGTGGCGCTTTGGTTCCTGCGCCCATCGTGTGGTAGTGGTTGATCATGCGGTAGTGGTGGGCCATGGCCAGGCGATGTCCCATCCGATCAGGAGCCGTTCCATCGAGCAGGGCACGTCTTGTCGATCAGAGGGTGTCCCATCTGCATTAAATGGAAAAAGAGAGAGAGTTTCTCGCCCCGCCGCTTCGCCTTCCCAATTGGCACGTCCTTTTCCTAACCACTGCTCCCCTTCCTTTAAGTAGGAGAAGAGAGAGGGTGTTCGCCTCGTTCTTTTGCCTATTCGTTGTCTGCCACCGCCACCTTTCTTTTTCCTCCTCGTCGAGAGTGTTCCTGAGAGCTGCGGAGGTTTCTAGGAAAGGAAGGGGGAGAGAGCGAGGGAGAAGAGGAGAACTCACTGATCCTTTTCGCAAGCCGGAGCAAGATGTTGGACTGGAGGTCGTCCACCGTGAGGAAGTCGGTGCTGGAGTCTTTCATCAAGAAGGGTTTTCTGCCACCGTAGGAGGTGGCGCACTAGAGAGTCCCTGGGGGAGAGGAGTTCCCGCGACCTTGTCCTGGCAAGGTAGTGTCCTTCCTTACCTTTCATGAGCGAGGGCTAGGATACCCCGTGCACTGGTTCTTGCGTGGGTTCCTTAATGAGTGGGATTTGGAGCTGCAACACCTCAATCCGATGGGGGTGTTGCATATAGCTGGTTTCGTCATCGCCTGCGAGGCTTTCCTCAGGATGGAGCCGCACGCGGATCTCTTCCAGCGATTCTTCTCTGGGAGGACCTTGATGGTGGGGAGCTCGGTTGAGGCCGCGCCGGTGGGGGGTTCCGCCCTTCAGAGGAAGCCGAGCGCAGGAGGTTCGTACCCCGTGTACACCCCTTGTAGTTCCAATCGGGGGTGGCATGGGGAGTGGTTCTACATCAGGAACCCAGAGGCGGCGCCGTTCCCGGCGTTTACCAGTAGGAGGCCGGAGGAGCGGGAAAGCTGGTCATGGGGTTGCAGCTGTAAAGGGAGGCACAAGGTGGAGGCCATCGAAGAGGAGCTCCGGAAGCTCGTGAGGCATGGCCTTGACGGAGTGCAGGTGTTCTACACCCTCTACCGCCATCGGATTGCGCCGTTGGCGGAGAGGACGCAGCCGATGTGGGAGTACGGCGACCGGTCGGACCCGAACCGTGCGTCGCCGGAGGAGTTGTCGGATGATGACGTCTAGAGTCGCGTCGGCCGGGTGTTGTAGCTGAGGCCCGGGGAGACGGTTGTGGGAAAACCCATACCGCTCAACGCCTCGATCGCGTCCACATTGGTGCGTTCCCTTGTTTTTGTTCGAGCTTCTTCTTTGCTCTTTCCTATTTCTTTGACCTGGTTCATTCGTTCCGTAGGGGCTTGGGAGGTATAAGTCCCGACCGCACCTTCCCAAGGGTCTAGAGGGCGTGGCTCGGTAGACCACTCAGAAGAAGGCGGCCGAGGCTCAGAAGAAGAAAAAGAATAAGGAGATCCTACGGAAGCAGGAGAAGGAGCAGGAGATCGTTCGACGCATGAGGGCCGGGGAACGTAGGAGCGACATCAAGTTGGAACTCACATCAGACGATCCTATGGATCTGGATGATATGGTCTTCTTCGATGAGGAGGAGAGCGGGGGGTCATTGCGACGTCGTCCGCTGGTGACGAGCTGGTGGTCATGCGTCGTGCGGCGGATCCCTCATCCAGGAAGCGCGCAGCAGGCGTGGACATCGTCAATGAGTGGGCGTCGAAGCGGACGCGGTCACCGTGTCCCTTGACAGCGTCGCCGGCCCCACCCCCACCTGTCGTGGATGTGGTGGAGCAAGGCGGGCGGTTTGCTGAGGGGCGGACTGACACCCGCGTGTCGCTCGGACCGGTGCTGACGCATGGCTCACGGCGGGGGGAGGACTTGCTGGCTGCGGGCTTAGTCGAGCATGTCGAGCGATCTGAGGGGCGGACCGGGGCACGTGTGCCGCGTGAGTCGCAGTCGACGGATACTGCGCCTTTTGCTCCGATTGAGGATTCCCGAGCCAGGGGTCGGGATGACCCGTAGGTCAGGCCAGAGCCGGTAGGGACGACTTTGCTCCCTGCCGAAGTAAAGGAGCATGGGTCACGGTCCGGGAGTGGTCCTCGACGCGCAGGCGTGTCAAGGTCGGGGTCGGCCTTCAGAGTTGTGCCGCTCGCCACCCGGTATGTCTTTCTCTGTTTTCTTTTGGTTTTTTGCTGGTTGAGCTTTTTGTTGGAGTGTGACTAACCCATACCTTTCGTCAGTGGCTTGGGGATGCCGGGGATGAGTATTGCCCCGACTGCCGTGCAGCCATGCAGGAGACCTAGAAGCCTGTTCTGCAGCGTGTCACGGCGGCAGGACCTTCTGTTCCGGGGATGGTGCCCTTCGGTTCGGCTGTTGAGGAGGCGGCGGCTGTGGCGTTGGTGTTAGCGGTGATCCCGAAGCCGACGGCGATGGTGGCGTTGGAGGTGACTCTCGCGGCGGTGGCAAGGGATACCGAGCTTCCTGCCTTGCCGGGTAGAGGGTCGCGCGACTCGCCTTTGCCATCAGAGCCGAAGGCGCTGGGGGAAGATGTGGCCAGGCCGGGGTCGGGACGCCCGGTGGCGGCCTAGGTCGATGAGGTGGTGGAGATCCCGTCTGACGACGGGGCGGATGTCCCGGTGGAGCCATCAGTGCAGTTGCGGCAACCCACCGGTGATGTCATAGCGGAGGTGTTGTCGCGGGGCCTGGCGGTGGTCTAGTCGGTGGCTGGGACCTCTGGTGGGCCGGTGGTGTCACCGCAGGACTCGGTGGTGGCACGGTTGGAGGCTGGGCCCTCCGGCGAGGTGCTGGAGGGTGACCTAGAGTGGCCCTGCCCTAAGCACCCAGCGAGCGCACGGTTCGTCCTTCGGGACTCCCAGGAGCGTCAGCTCTGGGACATCTTCGGGGGGCAAGGGCACGTCACGGTATCAGAACTCACCAAGCTGACCGCACAGCTTGAGAGCGCCCCGGAAGCGGGCTTTGTTCGCCCAGCAGTTGGTTGAGGGCGACATGCAGCTCGCGGCGGAGGTGAGTTTCTGGTACTTGTCCTTTACCCCTTGAATCCCTTGTCGGTTGTTTTTAGCGTGCTTACCTTTCATAGGAGATAAGGAAGACATCGTCCCACAAGTCCCACTTCCTCTGGTCGGAGTACGCCCGGATGGCTGAGCTCGAGCGTCGGGCGGAGTCCGCTTGCTGTGAGTCCCAGGACCGGCCGGCCGAGGCGGCCGCATTGCGGGCGGAGGGGCAACGTGCGGAGGAGCGGGCGACTGCGGCTGAGTAAGGGCTTGAGGCGGCAAGGGCCTACTACGCAGAGACTGAGGTGGAGTTGCGGGCGTCCCTAGCGAACACCGAGGTGGCGCTTCAGGAGGCTTTGGCGGCCCTTGATCCAGAGTGCGTCGCCTTGGAGTCGGTGGAGAAGGTCCTGGAGGTGGAGCGGAGGGCTTGGTCGGAGGCGAATCGAGAGATGCTCGCGCTCCGGGGCCAGGTGATGGAGATAGAGGACGCGAGTGCCCGGCTACGTGAGCAGGTGGCCCAGCTACGCGAGCAGGTGGCTCGGCAAGCGGAGGACCTCTCCACCCTTGAGGCTTCTCATGTCGGTATGTCCCCTTTTTGTTTTTTGTTGTGTTGGCTTTTCCCTCAGCCTGTTTCTGAGCTCGTTGCTCTTCTCGCAGAGCTGGGCGGAAAAGTGGAGGTGCTGGAGCAGGACTTGGAGACAACCAAGGCGACGCTTGGCCGGCGTATGGAGGAGCTGGCTAAGTCCTGGGAGGAGCATCGTGCTCTTGAGGGGGATCTTGACCAGATCCGCAACGTTGCCCAGCACGTCGTTTCGGAGATCTTTGGGTTAGCGTCGAGCACCAGCGCACCCGCTGTCCAGCTGGCGGAGGTCCCGGGGGAGGTCCGGGATCTTATCAGATCCGGGCTATTCTATGAAGCGTTGGGGGTGCTGACCGCAGTGGGGACGCACCATCCGCACCTGGACTTCGCCACCATATGTAGCGGATACGCTGAAGGCATGAGCATGGCGGACATCCAGTCCATCGGGGAGAGCTTGTTGCCACACGCGCGGTCGGTGGTAGACCAAGTCTCCACCGAGTGGGTGATGGACGTCCGCCGTGAAGACCTGGCCAAAAGCGCACGTGGAGAGGATGCTACAGAGCTCTCGGATGGCGAGGAGCCTGGGTCAGAGGTGAATGTCGCCCCGGTCTTGGCCGAGCCGGATGCCGTGCCGTCGGGAAGTGAGCAGCTCGCGCCTTCGTCGGCTGCGCCATCGTCGGTTGCGCCGTCGTCGGATGTCACCGGGCCGGCCTAGTAGCATGTAAAAATAATAGTAGTTTAGTGGAAGTAGATAGTTTTAAGTTTGTGAGGGAAGCCCCCGTATAAAACATTCATGTGCTTAATAGTTATAATGGTATTTTGTTTTCTGCGATGGAGTCACTCCGTTCGAGGAAGCTTGTTCCCCTTTGTTCCTTGGTTTTCCCTTAGCATAATTTTGTTTTAAATTTCTTTCTATCTCGTACCTGCCCATTTGTTCCGTAGGTCACAACTTTGCAAGCCCGGGGCGTGGCCCGCAAGGCTCGGCCGGTCGTAGCCGTAGGAAAAGGCGGGGTGCGATCAGTTGGAATGTTCTAAAGCAAAGTTACGTAAGGTAAAACAAAGGAATGAACTACCCCCTTGTTAGGGTAGGAAGGAATTTCTCCATATAACAGTAAACAAAATAGAGAGGTAGTGGTGCCCTCTAGTGGAGCCCCCGAGCGCTCCGAGCCGAAAAACGTTTAGGTCGGGGTGCTCTTACAGGAGCATTCGTTAAGTAAATAATGCTAAGACTGAAACTTAGGGGAAAAGAAAACGACCTAGTTGTTCCAAGGTGCTTGGTGAGAGCGTCGTCGTCATTATCCTTCAGTCGGTAGGCTTCTAGTCGGATCACTTCATGCTCGAGTTGTCTGGATCCTTGTCCGCTGTGCCCCCTTCTTTGGTCGCTGCCTCCTCGCTCTTCCCTTGGCTTGCCAGCCTACCTCAGCAGGCACCTGAGGAGCTGGCAGTCCTTGTAGAGATGGTTGACGGGATAGTTGTGGTTGGTGCACGGGCTCTCCATGAGCTCGTGAAAGTGGCCCGGAGGGTCTTGTTGGGGCCGCGTGCCCGCATGATCGGTCGCGGCGACCGACGCGAAGTTAGCCGGTCGGTGGCGATCATTTCTGTTCTTCTTTCCCCTCTGCGTGGAGGGGCCCTCGTTCTGATCCTGGCGCTTGGCATTACCTTTGTCGCGGCCCCCGTTGAAGCGCGGCAGAAAAGGCGCTTGCTGGGGTTGTTGGACAAAGGTCCGTGGTTCCAGGCTGTCAGGGCTGGGACTCCGGCCGACACTGCGCGCGTCTTGGTTCGGCCTGAGCCGCGTGTAGATAGGCGGTCGGCACGGGGTGGTCATCAAGTCAAGACGAGGTATGGTTGCGGCTTCTTGTACCGTAATCGGTGGTTGTGGCGATGACAGGGTGTAGTGCCCCATCTGTTGCGTCCCTGTTCCCTGGACGGGGAGCGAGGTCGTGAGTCGGCGTCGTGACACGGAGCACTCCGCTTGTTGAACGGCGGCGGTCTCCAACAGTGCCCGGAGGTTCTGGTGGATTGCTCGTCCGCGAGGGTCGTTCGGCTCAGGCAGGTCACACAGGAGCATTGCCGCGGCAGCAACGTTCTGACTGGCCCGAGTGAACTGCGGGGGGTCGGTCCCCCGAACCGGGGCGTTGCGCTGGGGCTGACAGGCGTGACCCCGAGCGTCGCTCGCCGGTCTATGCGCACAGGGCGCAGTGTGGTGCGTCGGGCGCGCTGGTGCGGTTGGTGGCTAATTCGGCCACTGTCGTCGCAGATCCTCCCCGTGCTCACGTGTGAGCTCGGGGATCTCCGCGTGAGGGCCCAGCGGGGCGTGGGTCCGGAAGGACTCCATTACCCCTAGCGGTTGTTCCGGGGCGTGCGCCACAGCGTACTCTCGGGACCGACGGTGGCTAGGCGCCACGTCACTGATGCTGGAGCCATCACTCCCGACGTCGTCATCCATGATGTCGAGGAAATAGGTGGGAGCATAGCTCGCCATCCCCACGAACTCAGACGTGAGAGGGTGCGGCGCCAGCACCTTTTGGAGTCCTCGGGCGTATGCGTCCATAGAAGATGCGAGGCCATAGGGGAATCGGCCATATGGCGGCTGCGACGGGGACAACGGTAACCCACCGGGTATTTGGCAGAAGATAGAGCGCAGTAAGTAAATAACAGCATGTATATTACTCACCGCGGGGTTTGAGTAGAGAGTTTGCTCGGAATGAAGCGCAGATGCCGCGCCATCAAAGTCGCGCGTCCCGGAGTCGATGGAGGACGCCCCTCCGATGGGTGCCTGGTCGCGAGCCTCCTCGCGGAGGTGGAGTACACCGAGCCAGTCGGCGACGAAGTCCAGGCTCCCGAAACGGAAGGCCTGGAGTGGCTCGAAGACGTGTGGAACCCGCATCCCGGCGGGCGAGAATGCGGGGAACTCCAGCAAGCCGAAACGAATCGTATCGCCCAAGCCCGCCACGGCGGGGGTGGCGGAAGAATGGGCCATCCGATGACCAAAAGAGTGTTGAACTTACAATGTCTTCCCACGGATGGCACTATCGGTGCAGAAAGTGACCAACTAGTAAATATATATAGTTTTACTATACGTTGTGATCGGAGGTGGCCTAGCACTCAATGACACAGGATTTATACTGGTTCGGACAACATGCCCTACGTCCAGTTGGGGTCGGTCGGTGACTTTATTCCGGAGCTCAGACGCTCGAAGTTTGTAGTGGGGGTACAAACGAGAAGGAGGAAGAAGGGGGGATACAAGAGGTTCGGTTGGCTCCGACCGGAAGGGTCGTGGTCGAAACTGTGTGGTCCTGCGGTTGGGAGTGTTGATGTCGATCTAGTGAGTCTGAGCTTGAAGAAGTCGATCTCTCTTCGTTGGAGGGAGATGAAGGGGATGGCTTTTACAGGTGAGAGGGAGAGAGTATAGATATTTCTAAGCCTTGCTGCCTACGGTGATGAAAACTGGATAATGGTTGAAGCCCCCCAATACTGTCGATGTCGCTCTAGGATGTCAGATGTGCACGGGAGGTCGAGCTATCTTCTTCAGGAAGGATGACGCCGGTACCTACGAAATACTTCTGTATGCCTAGTGGCAGGTGAGGAGCCGTGCTATGTTCACCCGGTATGGCCAATCCTGGAGCCCATACCGCGATCGGTGTCCAGAGACACGCGGGGGGCTTACCATATGGGAGTTTCTAGCGGCCCCTACAATACTTTGTGTCAGGGTGGCTGCAGAGCACTATTTCGTGCAGGGTATGGTCCCTGGTACAGTGGTTTTGACTTATGAGCCATGCCTTGCCTTTCTCCGCACGTCTTCTGGTTCCTTCCGAACGCTCCAGTCGGCTCTTAGTGCGCCGGTCGCAGAAGAGCGGTGAGCAGGCTTCCCACGAGCCTGGTCGCGGGGTCGGAGTCGCAGGCGGTCCTTCGGTCAGGCTTTCCGAGCGGAGGCCGTGCGAAGGCAGCCGGGACCTGACGCTAGTGCTCCGATCGGAGAAGCCGTTTCGGAGTTGGCCTGAGCCTGAGCTAGTGCTCTGGTCGGAATGGTGGGCCGAGGGTGGCCAGGGCCTGAAGCGAGTGCTCCGGTCTGTAAGATGGGCCGAAGGCGGCTAGGGTCCGAAGCGAGTGCTTTGGTCTGTCAAATTTAGACTCTTGGGCCGGTCCAGAAGAAAAGAAGTCGTCCTCCTGGGCCGAGCCCTGGCGTGGAAACCGGTCTACGAGGGACCCCGGGTTTATGAACCCGACACTCAGTTTCTCTGCATGTAATTCAAGCGATCCATGGCATTGAAAACTCACCAGAATGCTGTGCAGATAATGACTTGGCCAAGTTCTGGAGTCCTGTTATATCATTGATCTTGTCCTTCTCCTCAATGGGATTAGCAGAGACCAAGTGCCCTGGGTGGCTTGGATGAATGTGCGCAAGAGCATTTGCAAAAGCCTGAATGATTTACAATGCAAGCCGATGTCATTCTCCACAGTTCTCTATTTATTTGTTATTAGATGTACAACCATAAACATTAGTGTATTAGTAGAAATATACAGTATAGTCATCAAGCGACCTTCATCGCTTACCTCAGACAGAGCAAAAGATGATACCCGTCCATTTAAAAGACAAGAGTCCTTCACCCATTAGAGAAAATATGAATTGGAAGTAGTATTTCCTAATAGAGGTATTTCAATAATTATTTCTGAAATGATTGAGAGTTTTTCCCCTTAGTACTTAACTATATGATACCAGTAGTTTGATTATCAGAGTGGCATAAAGAAATTACACAAGAGCATTAAACTTTTCAGCACATGGAATCACCTAAAACTATTAGTTAAAGGGAGGCAATAATGTAGAGCAGGCAAGCAGGTAAGTGAGGAAGGCTTCGATACATTTGTTAGATCTTCAGGTTAAACAAACTACAGTAAGCCCGTGCTTCAAACTTGCAGATTATTATTGGATTGTGTTCTTCACACCATTGAACCTAATAGCTTAAGTGCAAACATTCCAATCAATAAGAACAGTAAAGGGGGCATTACCTACAACAAAGGTTACAGCTAAATAAAACTACCTTGGAGGCGATGGCGTAGAAGCCATTATCAAGAGAATCCTTTGCGAAAGTGAACCACTCCTGATGGGACACTTGCAAGTGGAGGTCATTGCAGCATTTAGCGTCTCGAAGCAGCAGGGCCTCGTATCTCATGGCAAGGCAGCTCTGTCAGTGTACATGAAGGGTAACAGTATTAGCAGAGAAGAACGCAGCGAATGCTCTGCCCGTTTGTGCAAACAGAAGTAAGAAAAAAGGACGCATTATTCAAGCCTGAACAAAACAAATGGTGAACACATGTTGGTTGATGAATTTGAGGGTTGCACTTGCACAGTTGCACTGTTGCTTCCTAGTGTGTTTGAAACATGCTGCGATCATCTAAAATAAGATGATGCAAGCCTTCAATTAGGAATGTATACTGAACTAAAGCACGACTAGTGCGGGCGCACAAATCAGAGTAAAACTAAAACCACAGGTAGGGCGCATGAACTAGCAATAGCAGTGCATAATCTGCAGCACACCGTATGCTGCAACCACTAATTTCGCTGGGTGCTGACCTCGACATCGCCTACGAGCGCGAAGGCGCGTGCGAAGAAGTCGGCGACGAGGCTGCTCCCACTATCCAGCACTGAACCCATCGCAGTGCATGCGAACGCCTCCGCCGCGCTTGCTTGAAGCAGACTCTGGGCCGCCGAGCGCGTGGCGAGCAGCGCGGGGACGTCAGCGCCGGTGGACAGCGCGGCCTCCAGCACCCGGAGGTCCTCGTCCCCGAACCTGCAGCGCACTCGCACCCAGTCGGGATATCTAACTATTTGCCACTCTTATGGTGGCTGCCTCTCCGTTTGCCAACTTTATCGTGCCAATTACAAAATTACCCGAGAAAACAGTAACCTTGCTAATATTTTGCCATTTTCGCTGACGTATCATACCATATCAGCGCGCCAGCGTGGAAGTTAACGCCTCCGTCTCCGCTGACCAACGGCGCCGGTCCGTCTCCGCTGACCAAAAGCACAGTACGGTACAGAACTGATGGTGGATGGATCGGACGCCTAAGCTAAGCAGCTGCTGTGGATCCATCATCTAGCTTGTGTACGTCCATGCAGGCACTACACTGCTCTAGCTTCCTCTCTCTTGTTCACGTTGTTGTTGTCATGTCAGAATATACTAGGAGTATACGAAACCATGCGTGTGTGTGTGTGTCGGAAAACTCTGAAGATAAGATGCTTGGCAGACAAGCGTCCGAGCTGGGTGCCATCTTGCTTGTCTTCCTCTTCTTCTTCTCGTCCTAGCTCATGTGTAGTGCTGCCATGTCAACAACGTCCTTCCTTCCCTCGTCTGCAGTTTTTTCCTTGCACGTTGGACTAACTCCTGCTGGCTAGCACATATATTGTGCATTGTCCACCGATCTATATCCGCATCCATCCACCGAGAAGGAAGAAAACAAACAGCAAGCACTAGTAACAATAAGATCAAGTGGCCTGATTGGAAAAAGCTGCTCGATGTCCGTGTCACCAAGCAACAGGCGCGACTTCTCGTCTCCGCCAGCCTTGTCGTCGCTGTCCTTGGCTCCGGTGAGCTGCCTCGAGCGCTTGGCCTCGCACGCCCAGTCCGTGCGGCCGATGACCAGCAGCATGCGCACCGTGCCGTGAACATGCTCGCCCACACGTTCCGCACCACGAACGCGAACGCGAACGCGAACGCGGAGGCCAAGCCGCCGAAGGCGAAGCCGAGCATGAGCCCCACCGTGGCGGCGCGGCTCGCCTCCTCGGGGCGGTTCGCGCCCAGCTCGTTGCTGACGCGGGTGGACACGCCGATGCCGAGGGAGGAGGGGAAGATGTAGATGAGCGACGTGGTCTGGATCAGGATGCCCATGGACGCCACCGTGACCTGCGGGTTCAGCAGCAGGCCGCACAGCAGCAGCATGATCTCATACCACCACCACTCGAGGCAGACGCTGACTGACGCAGCTCGGCAGCGCCAGGCTGACGAGCTCGCCCCAGCCGCGGAAGCTCTCACGGGAGAGCACGAAGCCGCCGGTGCGCCTGTGGACGCCCTTGAAGAAGATGTAAGCGAGGAGGAAGAGGAGGAGGTTCAGGTTGGCCAGCACGGAGGCGGATGCCACCCCCCCTGATGCCGAGGCCGAGGACGGTGACGAGGACGTAGTTGATGGGGAGGTGGATGGCAATGGCGAGCGCGGCGCAGACCGTGAGCGGGAGGTTGATGGACTGCGCCCGGAGGTATATCCGCACAGGGTGGATGAACGCCTGGAGGACGAGGTCCGGGAGCGACGCCAGGATGTAGGTCTCGGCGACCGCCGCGATGCCGGTGTCCTGGCCGCAGAGGAGGAGGAGAGGCCGCATGTGCATCCACAGGCCACCGATGGGAACGGCCGCTGCGATGAGCAGCAGCACCGTCCTCTGCATGGTGATTCCGAGCAGCGAGAAGTTGCCCGCGCCGAATGCCTGCCCGCATATGGGCTCCATGCCCATGGCGAGGCCGGAGAGCACGGAGTACCCGGTGATGTTGGCAAAGCAGAAGGAGCAGCTTTTTCCAATCAGACCACCAAGTGGGAACAACAATGGCGGCAGCAGCAGAAGCAGAAGGAGAAGCTCACCAAGCGCGACGCCTGGCCGGCACCTTCGACTGCTTCCTCACGCGCAAGAAGAACTGATAACTGGGCTCCACTAGCAGAGAGATGGGAGTGACTGGGAGCTGCTAGCGCCGTTTAGCTACGCACACGGGGACGTCAAGTTCCATGCTGGTATGCTGAAGTGGCGTGCCACGTCAGCGAAAATGGCAAAATATTAGCAAGGTTAGTGTTTTCTCGGGCAATTTTGTAATTAGCACGATAAAGTTGGCAAATGGAGAGATAGCCACCATAAGAGTGGCAAATAGTTAGATATCCCCACCCAGTCAGGGGCGGCAGGAGGGAGGTCGAAAGGTGAGTGAAAAGGTCACAGAGGTCGTGCGGTTGGGTGCGGCAGGTGGGTTGGGCAGGCGCGTAGTACCTACGATAGGAGAGGCAGGAGGCGAAGAGAGCGAGAGCGGAGGGCGTCGCGGCGTTTCCATCCTGCTCCACCATCGCCGGTGGCGGCATCCCATTTTATTTATTTATTTGGTTTTATTTTGAAATGGAAAACGCTCGCCGTCGCCGAAGATGGATGGCACGGGAATGTGGAGGAATTTTTGTTTGTGGTGGGCGTGGGCTGGTTGAATTGAATTGAATTGAAAATAGGCCGGGCCATCAACGGAAATGTGGTATAGTGAAGATCAACATCGACACAGCAATATCCAAGAGCTCAAGGACGACATCGACTGCAGCTGTGGCCATGGACGAGAGGACGAGGAGCACAGCAGCTTGGGGCGTGTTTGTGACGGTGGTTCAGGCCGGCTCGGCCCGTCCGTCAGGCCCAGGCCAGCCGAGGGCAGTCCCAAGTGGTGCAACTGCACTTGTTTGGTAACGTGACCCAGCTGAGCCGAGCTCCATTGTGATCGTGTTTGTTTTGCCTGTACAGATGGATGCGGTGACCCTGGACTCAGAATGCGGTAACATTACCCCCACACGTTGTCACTGCCATTTCATCGAACACGTGCAGCGCGAGCAGCATGGACTCGCCCACCTCGGCCAAGAAGCCGCCGCCGCTACCCTTCCCCGGCGCCATTGCAGACCAGGAGGAAGAAGATTGGGAGGGAGAGGGAGAGGCTGAGCGAGCGACAGTGCCTCCACCTCGCCGTAGTGGCCAGCCGCGCAGCAGCGACCCGCCATGTCCGCGCCGACGCGAAGGGAACGAGGCCCGCGGGGTTCGCCGGACAGGGGCCGGAGCCGAGGAAGGAGAGGCCGTGAGTAGCCACGGCACGGTAGGGGCTGGGCGGGGCGCACACAGTGGCGGAGCTGTCGTTCGAGCGCCCGAGGCGGCAGCGGCCGGAGCTCGCCAGTGCGCGCCCGAAGCAGCAGCGGCTCGAGCCCCTACGCGACGTCGGCGGCGACCTGCTGGACGCCGCACCGGGACGACGCTAGAGCTGGAAAAGGGCTGCGTCGCGGCCACGGAGGGAGCAGCGCCAATAGGCGGTGGAGGCGGCCCTGCCTGCACGCTTCGCGAGGAAGCTGTTGGTAGCGGCGGCGAGCTCCTGGAACGGGTAGAGGACAGGCGGGTCCATGAGCGAGGTGAGCGCTGCGGCGAGGGAGGCGCGGCCGGAGGAGGTGGAGGACGACGAGGTGGCGCCGCGCCGCCGCGCGCTGGCCGTGCCCGTGCCCATGTCGGCGCCGGACGCTGGGGAGAGGAGCGGAAGGTGAGGGAAGGAAGGAGATAATCGTATCAGTCACGGAGCGCTCGAGGGAGCCAGTCCATGAAAAAACGAAGGGAGACTTCGTTTTTCTGGGGCCTGGCCCAAGCTGCTTTAGATCTCGTGCAGGCCAGGCTCTGAAGTTGGGCCAGGTGCGCCAAACATGGAAGGTTGCAGCCCGAGAGCACAGCCGGGCCGTCGGGCCACCCTCACAAACAGGCCCTTGGGCGCCCGGCTCATTGTTGGTGGCACCGTCAGGTTGCTGACAGAGATGGACAATTTTCTAGGAGTCTCGGCCCTTGTTCTAAAGGAATAATTAACTTTTTACCATCCTTACGGGGTGGGTGGTATATAAAATACTATGTCAGTGACTCATGTGTCAGTGACACAGGTTATGGTGTCATCTGTAATAATGGTAAAAAAATATTTGCCCCTGTTCTAAAAGGGATAGACGAAGCAGTAGAGGTGCTGAGAAGAGTTATGGCTTCCTAGTGATCTTGGGTTACAGTCCATGCAAATGAGATTGGCAACTGACTAGGCAGACGTTGCAGATGCGAATGAGATTGGCAACTGACTAGGCAGACGTTGTAGAAAAGGGTCTGATTTGGCTACTAATTTTTGCCCTACCAAAATCATGGCAAGCCAAAAACATCGGTGTGCATTTGGTTGACCGTCGTAACAATAATAGAAGGCACATTTTCTCTTTTATGCAGTTTAACAACTTTCTAGAGATTTGCCAAAACTTAGGTCATAAACATCGGTGTGTCAATTCTTTGGCAATGAACCAATTGATGACTAAAATTTTTGGCATACCATGATTTCGGTTGGACAAGAATTAGAAGCCAACTAATCAGGCTCCAAGTCAAGAAGAGAAAGTTTTTTTTTGAAATGTTTGGGGAGGACTGTCTCCCACGCCCGTGGCAGCCCCCGCCTCCAACAAGGGCGCCAAGCGCAGCCGCATGTCCTCGCTCATGGATGCCACTGTGCTGCTCCACACATCCTCCTTCAAGGAGGACTCGTACATCACCGCCGCGCTCCCGTCGACCGAGCTCCGCACGCTCGCCGACCTCAAGGCGCTGCTTGCCAGCCACCGGGACCCCATTTCCATCCGGGGCATCCCACTGGACCCCCACTCTCCTCCCACCATGGCAGAAGATGCTGCCCCTGCCCCGGTCGACGAGCGCGTTGACGTGGTGCTCCTCAAGTTCCTCCGCGCACAGGACTTCCACACACTAACCCAGATCTGGACATCACTGCCGGTTCAAAAACCCCCTTCACTGCCGGATTTTGAACCGACAGTGGCATACCGACAGTGATGGGGGTTGACATCACTGTCGGTTCTTAAAAACCGACACTGATCTACAGGATGTTTGCTTCCACCCAACAGTGTCTAGTTGAACAACACTATCGGTTCCTGGCTCCACCCAACAGTGTCTAGTTGAACAACACTATCGGTTTGTAGTCCCAACCGACAGTGATGTTTGCTTCAAGAGTGTCGGTTCTTGGCTCAAGCCAACAGTGTTGAGTAAGCCTACTCGGTTCATGGTTCAAGCCGGCAGTGTTGAGCAAGATAACACTGTCGGTTCATGGCTCAAGCCGACAGTGTTGAGCAATCCAACATTGTCGGTTCATGGCACAAGCCGGCAGTGTTGAGCAAGACAACACTGTCGGTTCATGCTCAAGCCGGCAGTGTTGAGCAAGACAACACTTTCGGTTCATGGCTCAAGCCGGCAGTGTTGAGAAAGACAACACTGTCAGTTCATGGCTCAAACCAGCAGTGTTGAGCAAGACAACACTGCCGGTTCGTTGCCAACCGCCAGTGATGGCCCATTGGCATTTTATTGTTTTATAATTGATTTTAATTTATATTTTTTCATGAAATTGGGTTTCGCTTTATATATGCTACGTAGACAAGAGGTCCATTAATATTAAACATTACAAATGTTACGGTTACAGTTCAAATGTTCTTATCCAGATCTTGATCCCTGAAAACAAAAAAAGAAATGTTCTCGGACTTCACAGATTGTGCAATGCTTCTTGGACTTCTTACAATAATCTGGCGAGCCGCTCTGGGCCATACTAGTCCTTGTACCTCACGGATTGTGCAATGGAAAATACTCCATCTTTTTCCAATACCTCGGCTAACATGAACTTTGCGAGCTCCGATTGCAGTGCGACGATCTCCATGTCTAACATCCTTTGGTGGTTATATTTCTTGCGATGTCGTTCAAAATAGATAATATCCAAAGAGGAATAGTAAATCATTTTGTTGAATTATTAATAGACATAAATGAAATGGGGATTATACACACCAAATTATCGGCTTCTTCCAATTTTTTGGCGATGTAGCGAAGCATTGCCCACATTACATAAAACCCGCATTCATTGTTTCCCGCCGGCTGTGACAGGTACTTCCCCTCCATTTTGACAACCTTGAATGGGACCGGCGTCCCACCGATACATCTTCTTTAGACACTGAGCAACATTAAAGGGAGAAACATTAGAAAGTGGTATGTGTGATTAGAAAATAATATGTTATTAGGATCGCTTACTAATTCAGCACTGCCACCAGTGCATCCAGATGATGAAATGGTTTTTTCTTCGAGTCCCACATCTCGATCAGATTTTTGGCAAGATTGACCCAAATGAAGACAAAATGGTTGCTACAATCACAGAATCCTAATTATCGAATAATCTTAACGAAAAAAGAAGCATAAAATTAAAAGCCGAGAACACATACTCGTAGTTGTAGGCTAGAAGTATGTGGGTTTTCTTCTTCATCGTGAATTCGTCGAAAACAGCAATCAATCTCTGTTTCAGGTCTTCCACATCACATCTATAGAGGCCTAGACATGTCCTCTCTTTGACTCGCAAGGGGTCCAAGAAGCCTATGTAATCCCATTTGCTTTTTACAATGCAAAAATTTGATATACACCTACATAAAATCATGGGAAGTGCTCAAAAGTTAACAATTTGTCTCGAGAGAGTAGTTAATTGTAATATCGCGTGTGTAGGGTACTTACATAGTCCACAGCGTCAACATTTGAACATCGAGATCGCGTTTCTGGTATAGCTAGAACAAGCACTCTCACTCGACATCGAACTTCTCTTCTTCGAGATAATGGAAAACATGTGACGAACGAATAATAACCTCAAAACCAAAGTCGTCCATCTCTGTTGCTTGAGCCATGTAATATTCATGCAACTGGCGCATATATGTTGTCAGATTTTTATACTCATCATCGGGAACCAAAAGATTGCCCCTTTCATACTTCATTGTCGGGGTTCCCATCCCTTGTACATCATAATAGATGTTCACGGCCTCTTCCATGGTTAATCCTGGGTTGTCTTCGACGTACTTCTGTATGTTCCTTAAATCATTATTGTGTATTTCTTTGTCTCTTGTTGTAGCGTATTTATTCTGTGTTTGCCTTTCGAATTCGGACTTCAACATATATGAAGGCAGTGAGCCACAGAGATTGAAAAAACTAACACAATCTTCCTTCGAGATGTGTGCTGTAATTTTTTCTTTCATCAAGGTGATAACGCTACCACTGAACGACCTTTTTTCTTTTCTGTTGGTCCACTTTGGGAGCACTAGCGACCGAATCCAAGGACCTTTTGTGTGACTACGAGGATGTCCTTGATCTTGTTTTGGGCTGAGGTGGAGGAGGAGGAGGTTGACGACGAGAATTATGTTTTCCCGGTGCTGATGAAGATGGAGGATGAGGGGGAGGAGGAGGAGTCTCTTTTCTCAGGGTCGGACGAGGAGGAATAGAAGGAGACCTCTATCTTCTCAGGGGTGATGGCTCTGGATGAGGGGGGGAGTGATCTCTGTTGGGAGATGGTGAGTGATCATCATGGGTGGGTGAAGACTCACAGTCGTCCTCATCATCAGAGGACAATTGATGGTCAAGCTTAATGAAGCGCTTGCGCCAGGTCACTTGAGAGCCCTTGTTTTGACCAAGTTTTGGCCTATCTTCCGCTACGGGGTACTCAATGGATATCTTGTTAAACTTCTTATCAAGTATTCTATCAATGGTGACGTGAGCGTACCCTAGTGGAATTGGACGGCTATTAATTGTCCTGAGTGCCACCTTGTCCTTTGTCCATTCCTAACAGATGTATAACCTGACATTAATGGGTTCAGTGATGTTGTCCACCAGATAAGGCACATTCGCCTCTTCTTCGTCGAGCGGGGTCGATCCGCAACTGCTGTGACCCCTAAACTATGGGCTAAAGGCACTAGGAGTAGGGTTTTGTGGTACTACTGACCCCTTGGACAGCAAAATTTGCTCGACTCACGCTTCAACGATCACCTCAATCCAAGCTTCCATTCTGTCTTCCATCTCTTTTAGTCTCCTCAAATACTCTGTCTCATGTTCCGCTCTACCCCTCGAGCAGCTCCGGTAAGTGTTAGATTCTTGGGGCAATGCTAGTTTCCAAGAAACAACACTGGTTCCTCTAGTGCGACCAGGATGCTCCTTAGTTTCGAGTGCTTGGGTGAGCATGTCTTTCTCCCTATTAGAAGTGTAAGTCCCTTGCCTCACCTCCTTAGTTACCTGGGAGATCCTCTGGATGAGTTCGCTCATGGGTTGATTTGAGGAGCTAAAGTTCCCATCCTCGGTGTGCCGTACATTTTTCCCCATATAGTATAATACCGATCTGGGCTCCCAATCGATGGTCTCAACCTGAACACCTTCCTCAGCAAGGCGATCCATCTTTTGAAGTTCTGCTTCAAATTCTAGCATCTTTTTGGCGTAGCCACGAGAGCCGAGATGATGAGGATTCATCGCTTTCTGCGAATTCTCCTTATTCTTCCTACTCAGTTCTAAGTACTCCTTGGATAATCTGTATTCCTTGAAATTCTGCCAGAAGTCCTTTTGCTTGCTAAACTGTCCACCATCAAAATCTGGCTCTTTATTTTGGAGGACAAAATTCTTATACAATATCCCCTTGAAATTCTTGAAGCATGTCCCCATGATTTCTTTTGCTTTTTTCTTGACTAACTCCCTGTCATACTCGGCTAGGAAAGTGAAATACTCTGGGATCTTGACATCCCATATGTAATCCTTCTCACTTTCGGGAACCCTCCATCGATCATCATCTTTCCCAATCCACTTCCTATACTTAATCAGGATGAAGTCCCTAACAAGTAACCCGAGGATAGTCTTGTATTTGGTCAAAGCTATATGTGGTGAGAGTGGATCCCCAAATTCATCGAACTCAGTAATGTGCCAGTGTGTATTCCTACCAACAGGAATCTTCGACACGCCTAGCTTGGATCTGGCCTTCCTGCTACCCGAACCCTCTGGCTCCTTGGCCGGTGGAGGCTCCTGCTAGAGACACTAAGTAAGCTATGACCCTCTCAATTGATTAGCGTGTGTGGCTACATAGTAACATGATACCAAAGTTAACTGGCCATCTTGGTTATTTTGACCTAGATCGAGCAGGTCAGACGGGGTCCATGGCTGCTCATTCTCACCAGCCTGATTGACACCGTCACCGCTTGTCGGATCATGCGGCTATCCCGTCCCAGCGATATCAGCCACTTCTTGTTGCCGATCAGTTCTTCGGCGATGGGGTAACAGGCGACGATGAGTCATGGCTGTGACACGATCGTGGTTAGTTTTGACCGTGGACAACTACTAATAGCATATGTTCATATATATATATATATATATATATATATATATATATATATATAATATGTTTAATGCAAAGTATAATAATAAGTCCACATACAACAAAGTCAAATAATAGCATATGTTCACCTAGAACAAATTCATTGTTTGATTGACCACATACAATAAAGTCCACCTACTCTTCTACGAAACTAAGCCTACATCAACTTCCAAATAAGAAAAACGATGACCATAGCCATAAATAAAAGCATGACATCTTTCCAAGACCAAGGAGCAATTCTCCTAATCTTCACATCTCCAACGGGTGGCTTCTCTTTGATCTCTAGTGCCAGCGGATGGCCATGGTTTGCATTCATTGGACCATAGTAGGTCGGTTGCCCATGGTTTGCAAGGTAGGCCGGATGACTATAGTAGGCCCTCAAAGCTTCAGCTTCTGTGTTGTATTTTTTGTGTAAATTACTAGGGTAGCGATTGACTTGAGCATAGCAATCTTCCCAGGTTTGATAAATCCCAGGCATGTGACCAAGATGCACTACATATCATGCCATGGTTGCCTATACATTTAAGTAAATTAGGTTGTCATTCAAACATGATGTATTCTTATACAATTTAATATATTTACGAATAACACACGACCATTGCATAGATAGGAGTGTTTGGAAAATAGCTATTCACGTGCTTTAGTAATAGTTGTTAGATGTAGGAAAGACATAAAGAATATTTTTTATTCGTTCAAAACCAAATGATGATTTAGAGAGCCAGTTTAAGACTTTTGGATATACTCCTAGATATGTCTAAGAGTCTTCAGTCTTACTATAAATCCCCCAACCATCGGCGCGAGGTTCTTTCACAAGTATCAGTGTAGGTAAGCATCTTTTCAAATTAGTGATACTTTGATCTAAAACTTACATGGTTGGTAGCGGCAAATATGCATCTCATACTATCCCAAGAAAGTGACATGCAAAAACTCATAATAAGATAGGATTGTTGGAAAATATTCCCAGTTTAATGCACAAGGCTACATAACTATGTATTACTTGTAATCTTGCATAAGTTAATAATTATGCATCTTTATGCTGATAGCATGGAGAATTCCATGACAAGTTTGGACATATATTAGTTCTATAGGTCTAAAGTATATATACTCCATCCTCACATCCAAAAACATTGAGCATCGGTGGCATAGTTCAAAAAACATTGAGTACCCGCCTGATGGGAGCGCAGTTGCAATTACAAGCTACAAGGTGAGGCCAGCCATTGGTTTCACATATGTATTCGGCCAAGCTCCAATGATGCACAAGATGGTTTCACAGAGAAAACATAAGTTTGTTTCACAAAGAAAATGCAAGTACTCCGAAAACAAACTACCATTAATGTTCAGAGAGCAATTTCTATCAAGTATTACGAGTCCCTGCTATGTTTATCCTGGCAACCAAAAATAAAATTATGCTTTTGTTCTTATCAGGTGACTGATGAATGGGGCGTGGGGCACTACTCCGACGTGGGGCGATGCTCCGGCGTGGGGCGGTACTTCGGCATGGGGCGGTGCTCCGGCGTGGGGCGGTGGACGGCGTGGGGTGGTGCTTCGGCGTGGGGTGGTGCTCCGACGGCGCAGGGGGAGGGGTTGGCGCGGGGTTGAAATGAATTGGGATAATTTCAACCCATGCCACTTTTATAGCAGTAGCTCATCACTGCTGGTTTTGCTTGTAAACCGACAGTGATGGGGCACATCACTGCCGGGTCACGCCCCAAACCGGCAGTGATGTGCTGTAGCAGTTAGGTGTTAAGAAGGATAAGTTTTCGTTTTCTTTCAAAATCCTCCTACTAGCGCAATGGTTAAAACCCCTCAACTTAGCCCCCGAGACCCGTGTTCGAGTCCCAGCTGGCCCAAATTTTTTTGTTCTATTTTATAAATTATTAATTTATTTTAGGAAATAGCTCATGACTGTCGATTTTGCTTGCAAACCGATAGTGATGGTGTACATAACTGCCGGGTCATTCCCCAAACCGGCAGTGATGTTGTGTAGCAGTTAGATATAACTTAGGTGTTAAGTAGGATAAGTTTCTATTTTCTTTCGAACTCCTACTGGCGTAGCGGTTAAGGCCCCTCAACTTAGCCCCCGAGACCCGTGTTCGAGTCCTAGGAAGCCCAATTTTTTTGGTTTAATTTTATAATTTATTAAGCGGTCTAAAGGTCAAAAAGATAAAATAAATGTGTTGCATCCCTGAATCGAACCGAAGCCTACAAGTTCCAGAGCAGCGGACAAACCATTGAGCTATCACCTGATTTTGGAAAGTTTGAAGGAATTTATTCCTTTGAGTGATTATCTGTCCCTGCTTTGCGCGTAGGCCCTTCAACTCCCCGACCACGCTGATCGCGCGGTTCCCATATGAAAAGCCGCTGTTTTAATTACCCGGTCCATGAAGCGTGGTTCCCATGAAGAGCCCTTCGGTTTCCCACAAAGAGACACCACGTTTACCCGTCCATCGACTGCTCGCATCGGTTCCCGAATGCAGGCGCGCTCCGTCTTCCCAATGCAGGCACAATGGCGGTTCAACTGTGGTTCCCAACACAGTCGCGCTCTGTCTTCCGAGGGGTGTGAGTTATTGCACCGTGATCAGTTCCACCACCGACACGCCTATATAAGCCAGGCCCCCATGTACACAGTCAGCCGCCACTAGTGTTTTCCTAAACGCTAAATGGTAAACAGTCGGTCACCTACCGTTTAGCCATTATTCTGGCAAAACGTCCCATTAAACGGGCTAAACAGCTAATTAAACGGGGTAAACGGGTGATTAAACGAAAATGGCGCACCACCGTGTAGCGTTTACACGGTGTTTAAATGGGCTAAACAACCGTTTAGGCTAATAGTGGCCGCCACACCACCGCGCGTCAAGAAAGCGAAGCACCGCCCTTCCCACACACACCTCGCCCCGGCCCTTGACCCGTCGCCACGCACAATGCCTCGTCGCTTGAAGACAACATGGGTGAAGCTAAACCCGTCGACCTCATGTCGCCCCCCGACGCCTCCACTGATGCCGTCGTTCGAATCGAACCTCGAGGTGAACCTCAAGGACGATCTGGACCGTGAGACCGCGTCGGAGGAGGAACTAGAACCTCTTCTGGTGGAGGAGGTCGTCTTCAACTCATTGGAGACGGCTCGGAAGGAGGAGGAGGACCGGCACCTCCGCGCCATCACATAGAAGGAGACCGACGACTGCATCCTGAAGCGCGTCATCGAGATCTCCAAGGAGGAGGAGCGCCGCCGCGAGGAGGAGGAGCGCCACCGCGAGGAGGAGGACGAGCGCCACTGCCAGGAGGAGACTGAGTGGCCTCTCGCGATGGACGTGGAACGGCGCCAGCGTAGGGTTGAGCGAAAGAAGCGCGAAGAGGAGCACCGGCAGCAGGGGGACGACGCATGCGACAGCACCGGCAGTAATTAGTAGCACTAGTAATTAATCAATGCCTTAGGTTGATGTAATAATTTACTGGTGCTGAAAAAAACCATGTCGTTGAATCCTTTGTTTGATCATCATCACCTTGGGTTGATACTTTGCATTGCATATGACCTCTCATTTTATTTGCTTACATATTGGATGTTGCATTTTGTATGACCTCGTTTTGCTTACCTCGTTGTCACGAAAACCGTAGTATATGATATGCTACGTACCGGAGATCGAGGGGGCCAACAGGACTGTTGCCCTTCTAGATAATACTGTGTTGCAACATGTTTGTCATCTGTCACATCACTGCCGGGCCATTCTTTAAACCGACAGTGATTTCCATGTGTGGTTACAGTATAAGTAACTTATCTTTTCCACATCTTTTGAACACCTCCTACTAGCTCAACGGTTAAGACCCCACAACTTAGCCCCCGATACCCGTATTTGAATCCCAGGCGGCCCAAATTTTTTGGTTTAATTTTATAATTTATTAAGCGGTCTAAAGGTTAAAATGATAAAATAAATAAACCATGGCACACATCCTATACTAGCACAGCGGTTAAGTGTCTGAACTCTGTAGCCCGAGACCCGAGCTCAAACCCGAGGGCTGGCACAATTTTTTTTAATTTTTTATATATCACTGTCGGTTTTCAAAATAAACCGACAGTGATAACAAGCATCACTGTCGGTTTCTTCTCATCACTGCCGGTTTCTTGAAACCGACATTGATGTTTATATATATCAAAAAACTTCTTTTATATACTGAATAAATAGAAGCATATGTATTCCTATATCGAAATAGATTGAATTTTTTTGACAAGCGTGTACACCCAAATTAAGATCCCACATAGTATCTTAGGTTTTTCTAATCATTTTTTTATTAATTATATTTTTCTGTGTCCTAAATAAGACAAAAGAGGGTGAATTTCATCTTAGACCTAATAGATTTTTTCATCCACCTTCACAAAAATTTTATCCCTAGGACGCATTAGAGCCTGTGTAAAAGTTTGGCACCATTTCAGATCTTTTCGTGGGTAGACTCAGTTCAACCTATAATTAAATAGTCTCATCACGCGAAAATTCAATTAAACCTCAGAAAGTAGCAAACCTACTCCGAAAAATCTCAAACTTGGTGTTTCTTTCACACGTGGCATGTGTAAGCCTAAGAAAAAGTTTGAGACCAATACGACACCAAAATGCCTATGAATCACAGAATCTTTGATAACCTATGTGTATAGTCATGGTTCGATGAAAGGGCACATGTACCTCTATGAAGCATGTATACTCCGCCTATGTCGAAATGGCTTGAAATTTTTTTGACAAGCATGTACACCCAAATTAAGACCCCACATAGGATCTTAGGTTTTTCTGTTCATTTTTTTATTTATTATATTTTTCTCTATGCTAAATGAGACAAAAGAGGGTGAATTTCATCTTGGACCCAATAGATTTTTTCATCCACCTCTACAAAATTTTTATCCCTAGGGCACATTAGAGCTTGTGTAAAAGTTTGGCACCATTTTGAATCTTTTTGTGGGTAGACTCGGTTCAACCTATAATTAAACGGTCTCGTCGCGCGAAAATTCAATTAAACCTCAGAAAGTAGCAAACCATCTCCGAAAAATCCCAAACTTGAAGTTTCCTTCACACGTGGCACGTGCAAGCCTAAGAAAAAGTTTGAGACCAATACGACACCGAAATACCTATAAACCACGGAAACCTTGATAACCTATGTGTATAGTCAAGGTTCGATGAAGGAGCACATGTACCTCTATGAAGCATGTATACTCCGCCTATGTCGAAATGGCTTGAAATTTTTTTGATAAACATGTACACCCAAATTAAGACCCCACACAGGATCTTAGGTTTTTGTGTTCATTGTTTTATTTATTATATTTTTCTCTGTGCCAAATGAGATAAAAGAGGGTGAATTTCATCTTGGACCCAATAGATTTTTTCATCCACCTCCACAAAATTCTTATCCTTAGGGCACATTAGAGCCTGTGTAAAAGTTTGGTACCATTCCGGATCTTTTCGTGGATAGACTCAGTTCAACCTATAATTAAACAGTGTCGTCGCGCAGAAATTTAATTAAACCTCAGAAAGTAGCAAACCATCTCTGGAAAATCCCAAACATGGTATTTCCTTCACACGTGGCACGTGCAAGCCTGAGAATAATTTTGAGACAAATACGACACCAGAATGTTACACGAATTACATGCATGACAATAATTAAACACACAAAGCCATACATATTAAAATTAGAACTCAATTAAACTACGACCTTGAAAACCTAGCAGTGAAGGTGACTATCACTGCCGGTTTCTAAATAGAACCGACAGTGAAGGTGCATATATGTGAACGATATATTTATTTAGATACTACAGTGGGAAAGTTTTAACAACAACGATATATTTATTTAGATAATAATGAAATACATCAAAAACCTTACACTAAAATTACATATATGATAACAAAGACCTATTTGCATATAGGTCAATGTTATCATCAATGTGTATCAACACATTATAATTTAACCACCTCAGTAGCATTCTTCTAGCACCAACTAGGATCAAACAACAGCACCGAGGTGGTCTACGAGCTATACCGGTTGGAGATGATAAGGTGTCATCGATGAATCCTTGTCTCTGCGGTACAGTCCAGAGCACATCGGATTCAGCTCGGCACCCAACGGATGGCTCTGTGAACCTCATGGCATCTCCAATCTTCGGCGTTGCTCTATTTTCAGTAGCATTCTTCTAGTACCTCATATGTGCACCATTTTGGTGGACTACGATGCATAACGATATCTATGGTTTGTTGTGAGAGGAAAATATTGTATCATGGCTGATAAGGCCTGGCTAAAACCAACATACATGGAGAGGCTAGCTCCTGGCCGAGGGCCATTTTATAGGGGCTAGCAGTCGTGGTATATTTTTATTTCTGAACTAAAGTTGTCGGGGTAAGTGGGAGCAGTGTTCCAACGGTTGTGGTCATGGGAGCACTGTTGGCATGTGAGGAGCATCTACACATCACTGTCGGTTTTAGTTTAAAAACCGATAGTGAATAGTGCCTTCAGTGTCGGTTTGAGCAACCGACTATGATAGAAGCTATCACTGCCGGTTTTAAAACCAAAACCGACAGTGAAGGGCCCTGCCGCCAACTTTAGGTAAAAAATATAAAAAAATAGTATCAGTTTGGAGCCTGCCATTGCAGCCTTTTGTAAAAAATATAAAAAAGTTTGGCCCGCCTGATATTCGAGCGCGGGTCATGGGGTCGAGAGTGCGCGGCCGTAACCGCTGAGTTAGGATAGGGAGTTCGGTTAGAATGGTTTTATTTTTTTTCTTTTATCCCATTGTAATGCACTATTAAATAATAAATGCAAAATCAAAAAAGTTTGGCCTACCTGGGATTCGAGCGCGGATCTCAGAGTACAGAGTGCGCGGCCTTAACCACTGAGCTAGAATAGGGAGTTCACTTATTTTGCTTTTCTTTCTTTATTTATTAATAGAAATAATGCAATTAGTTATATTCTAAAATAACATAAAAAATTGTGTCTTGATTATTTAATTCTATGATAATGAATTAATGGTCTATAATTATCAAATAATAGTGTTTGTGAACATCATCTTAATATTTGATTACATAGTAAATAATTAAATTGTAGAGATGCGCATAAATTATAAATTAAATATTCAGTGCGAATTACTAATACAACGTCTGCATAATGATTACATAGTTAACAATAATCTAACTATCTTTAGGTCCATCAACAATGAGGGTCTCATTCTGATCAATTCGTACGTAAGCAGGTTCGTCACCCTCTTGAAGGATAGTGTCGGGTACCATAAAAAGGAGTCCCCTAAGCGAAAATCGAAAAAATCGCTTAGACCCTGTCAAAATCAAAGCCAAGAGACAACTATTGGCTAAACCCTGGCCTTATCCGAGGCCACCTACTCTCCGCCTCGCTCAAGGCCTCACACGAGAGGCCTCGAATGACCTACCGATCCTCCGCCTTGCTCAAGGCCTCGCACGAAAGGCCTCGGATGGGGTACCAATTCCCCATCTCGCTCGAGGCCCCACGCGTAAAGCCTCGGACGAGGTGCCAATTCTCTGCCTCGCTCGAGGCTGACTCGGCAACAACCCCGTTGCCTCCACCTTGACCGATCTCCCCGACAGAACGCCACATCCAATTAATGCGACCAACCACTCTAGCAACATCAGCCGGACGATGGCTCGACACAGCAGAGCGGCCGACAAGACAGGAAGTCGCATCAACACCATGTCGTCCGGGATAGGACGGGGCAGCAGTTACCGGTCGATGTGCTCGGTACTGTGCCCATGATCGATGCCCGCACTGCGCTGTGCTACCTAACCCCTACTCTAGGAACAATGCAGCGTGGGGAGTCAAATTCGGGCCACTATAGCCTCGAAATCAGTGTACAGGACCAACTGCTCCCTCCAAGCCTTGGCAATCCATTTCAGGGTCTCGGCAGCCTCGGGATTCGTGCCCGCCGAGCCCCCCACGATGGCTTGGCCTTGGCACCGACTGAGCCTTGGCTCCTTATGCAGTCAACACACAGCGACCGGCATGTCGCCTGCCATGCTCTGCGTCAAGCTATCACTAGAGCTCCCACGTCGCACAGGATCATGTGGGACCAGCGCGTCGCTCTAGTGCATCAAGGACAAAGACCGCTCTGTCGACCATGCCGTCATAGTGACAAGCTACAAGGCTCGAAAACGCCACCTCCACTCATAGGACGCCGCATAGCGAACGCATGTATCACCCCTATCCCCCTTCAACTATAAAAGGGAGGGACTAGGGCCGTTTCTAGGGGGAGCTCATGAGATAGACAAACACGCGCTCGACACTCTGTAACACGCATGCCTCCCCACCGCCTGAGATCAACATCTCAAGCAATTCACATCACTCCACGCAGAGACCTAGGGCTAGCTCCCTCTCTCACCCCGCTTGTAACCCCCTACTACAAGCACTTCGGTGCAAAGAATACAAGATCGATCTCTCGGACTGGACGTAGGGCACCTCTTGCCTAAACCAGTATAAACCTTATGTCTCTTTGCATCACCATCCGGGATTAGGGGCATGTAGTACATTTTCACTAGTTGGTTGAGGGCTCGTCGGTCTAAAACATCGACAGTTGGCCCGCTAGGTAGGGGAACTACTGCGTGTCTCTTCGTCATCTCAACAAGTTTCGTATGGCAGACCCTGTGTGACCACTGCATCTTGGCACGATAATCTGGTTCGAGAGCCTAGAGTTTATGTCTCTAGGACATGAGTACGATATGTTACTCCTCTCACCTAGAGCCCCACCGACCAATGATGATGTCACGCCCCAGTAGCCTAGGCGTAGGCAGTGCCTAGGCCGCCGCTCTCATCGCGCTCGCTAGGCGCAGCATGGGCAGGACCACCCTGACCCTACGCAAGCTTAGGGCGACGTGCCGCGCTCCACCGGTATCCCATGCCCAGCTGTTGGCACAAGGTCCCTGGTTGGGGACTTGTCAAGCCTGAGCCTGGACATGGGAAAGGCACCGGTGGAGCATGGTGATGCCCCATCGTCAAGCTCTGCCCCGCCACCTCCTAAGGAGTCGACTCCGGTGGAGCAAAGCCCGGCAATGGCGCCATCCCCGTACCCCTTTGGGGTGAGGAACGCTGCTGCCGCCTATGCTTCCGCCTATGCTTCCGCACACGCAGAGCCCTCAGGACACCACCAACGCTTCGCCCTCGACCTCGACTCCACAACCTCGACTCACACCCGCACCAACTCCTCGGAGGAGGACGAGGCATGGGCCAGAGCAGACTTTTTCGGGCTTCACGACCCTAAAGATATGCGTTGCTTCTTGGCCGCAAGCGACTACTGCTATGGTTACTCCGACTCCAACAACGAAGACACTTACGACCAGACTCGAGAGTGTTTCCACATTAGGCTCAGGATGCCGAGGGTGAGCAATGAGGATGAGGGGGTAGGCAACAATTCCCCGCTTCGCCTGTCCCACCGGTAGCGCGGAATGAGAACCTTGCCCCCAGACAACTTCAACGCCTGGACCTAGAGCAACTCCGTGAGCTTCAGGCCAAGGTCGAATAAGACCGACTCCTTCTACAGCAGCTCTGAGACACTCTCGAGCAGGAGCAGCGAGGTCATGGTGATGGCGGAGGAGCCCGACGGAGGGTTCACGACGTCCACCACCTCATCAATGATGACGAAGGAGGTGAGCAACCTCCAATCTTCAACCGCGCTAGCCAGAACATCACGGCAGCGGTGATGCTAGTCCGAACGATGCCTGAGCCCTCTACCACGGAGGGGCGATGGGTCCACGGTGAGCTCTAGGATCTCCTCGAGACCACCACGGTGCAGTAGGCCAAAAGTTCCACCTCCCGACGGCGCGGAGGCACCTTGGAACTTCCCATGGCATCACCTCGGCAAGATAGGGAGGCCTCAGTTCATCTTGAGCTCGCTCAGGCACTAATAGTCAATAGGGTCCCCTTGGTGCGCAACCACCTCAACAACCGACGCGAGGCGTAACGCGACCATGATGTGGTCAGCAGGCGACGGTGCCACGACAATGAGGGGCCCACTCAAGGCTACCATCTACACTGGGGTGGCTGCGATGATAGTGGGGAGGACCGCAGTCCTTCTCCTAAGCCACCTGGCCCTTGAGTTTTTAGCAGAGCTATCCACGCTGCTCATTTCCCAGTCCGGTTTCGGCAACCGGCCAACCTCATGAAGTAAAATGATGAGACTAATCCTGAACTTTGGTTGGCCGATTACCGCCTGGCTTGTCAGCTAGGCGGTGTGGATGATGACCTACTCATCATCCGCAACCTCCCATTGTTCCTATCAGACTCGACGTGAGCCTGGCTCAAACACCTCCCTCCCTCGTAGATCCATGACTGGCGTGACTTGGTAAGGGTCTTTGTCGGGAACTTTTAGGGCACATACGTGTGCCCTAGGAACTCTTGGGACCTCAAGAGTTGTCGCTAGGGGCCAGACGAGTCTCTCCGAGACTTCATCCGACACTTCTCCAAGAAATGCACCGAGTTGCCAAGCGTCGGTGACTCAGAAATTGTCTAGGCTTTCCTCTCCAGCACCACCTACCAAGACCTAGTCTGAGAGCTAGGCCGAAACATACCAACCTCAGTGGCCGTGCTCCTTGACATCGCCACCAACTTCGCCTTGGGCAAAGAGGCTGTTGGGGCCATCTTCCCCGACAACGACGCCAAGGGGAAGCGGAGGGATGAGCCCCCTTGGGCCTTGGCTCCCCACCTCCCCAAGAAAAAGAAGAAGGGTCACCAGGGGAAGTAAGAAGTCCTCAAGGCCAGCCTAGTCGCGGTCGCAGAGTGTAAGAATCCCCGAGGCCCTAGAGGCCCCGGGCTTTTCGACGACATGCTTAAGAGACCCTGCCCTTACCACCAAGGCCCAGTGAAGCACACCCTCGAGGAGTGCACCATGCTCTGGCATTACTATGCCAAGCTCAGGCTCCCCGATGATGATGCCAAGAAAAGGGACGCCGGCGACAGGGACGACGACAAGGACGATGGGTTCCTCGAGGTGCACAACGCCTTCATGATCTTTGGTGGGCCCTCAGCGTGCCTCACGGCATGCCAGCAAAAGAGGGAACACCGAGAGGTCTTCTCAGTGAAGGTGGCTGCTCCCTGGTACCTCAACTAGTCTTGGGAGGCGATCACCTTTGATTAGGACGACCACCCCAATTATGTCCTGAACCCTGGGCAGTACCCGCTTGTCGTCGACCCCATCATCGGCAACACCCGGCTCACTAAGGTGTTGAAGGACAGAGGCAGTGGCCTCAACATCCTCTACGCCAACACACTGGAGCTCCTTGAGCTCAACCAGTCATAGCTCTGAGGCGATGCCGCGCCTTTCCATGGCATTGTGCCGGGGAAACGCATGTGGCCCCTTGGACGCATCGACCTGCCCGTCTGCTTCGGTACTCCCTCCAACTACTACAAGGAGGTCCTCACCTTTGAGGTGGTTGGGTTCAAGGGAACCTACCACGCCATCCTAGGGTGGCCATGCTATGCCAAGTTTATGGTGGTCCCCAACTATACCTACCTCAAGCTCAAGATGTCGGGCCCTAACGGTGTCATCACTGTCGAGTCCACGTACGAGCATGCATACGACTACGACGTCGAATGCATCGAGTACGCTGAGGCTCTCGTGGAGGCCGAGACCCTCATCGTCAACCTCGACCGGCTTGGTAGCAGGGCACCTGACTCCAAGCATCATGCCAGGACTTTCGAACCCACGGAGGCTGTCAAGCTCGTCCTGGTCGACCCCATCTGCCCTAACGACCGGGCGCTGAGGATCAGCGCCACCCTCGACATCAAATAGGAAGTCATGCTCGTCTACTTCCTTCACGCGAATGCTGATGTATTTGCGTGGAGTCCCTTGGACATGCCAGGCATGCCGAGGGAGGTCGCCGAGCATGCCTTGGACATTCGGGCTGGCTCCAGACCGGTGAAGCAGCGCCTGTGCTAATTCAACGAAGAAAAGCATAGGGCCATCGGCAAAGAGGTGCAGAAGCTTTTGGTGGCTAGATTCATCAAGGAAGTATCCCATCTGGAGTGGTTAGCTAATCATGTACTAGTTAAGAAGAAAAATGGGAAGTGGAGAATGTGTGTAGACTACACTGGTCTAAACAAAGCATGTCCAAAAGTCCCTTTCCCATTACCTCAAATCGACCAAATCATTGACTCCATTGCGGGATGTGAAACCCTATCCTTCCTTGATGTGTATTCTGGTTACCATCAGATTAAGATGAAAGAGTCTGACCAGCTCGTGACTTCTTTCATCACACCATTTGGCATGTACTGCTATATGACTATGCCATTCGGCCTCAGAAACGCAGGGGCCACATACCAGCGGTGCATGACCTAGGTCTTTGGCAAGCACATCAGGTGAACCATCGAGGCCTACATGGATGACATCGTGGTCAAGTCTAGGAAGGCCAGTGATCTCGTAAATGACTTGGAGATAGCATTCAAATGCCACAAAGATAAGGGCATCAAGCTCAACCCCAAGAAGTGTGTCTTCGGGGTCCCCCGAGGCATACTCTTAGGATTCATAGTCTCAGAACATGGCATCAAGGCCAACCCAGAGAAGGTCTCGGTCATGACCAACATGGGGCCAATCCAAGACCTTAAGGGAGTATAAAGGGTTATGGGATGCCTTGCGGCTCTGAGCCGCTTCATCTCGTGCCTTGACAAAAAAGGCTTGCCACTGTACCGCCTCTTGAGGAAATCAGAATGCTTTTCTTAGACCCTCGAGGCTGAAGAAGCCCTCACCAAGCTCAAGGCATTGCTCACCAATCCTCCCATCCTAGTACCACCAGCCAAAGGCGAGGCCCTATTACTCTACATCGCCGCAACGACCCAGGTGGTCAGCGCAGCCATGGTGGTTGAGAGGCAGGAAGAAGGGCATGCCCTACCCATCCAACGACCTACTTACTTCATCAATGAAGTGCTCTCCAAGACCAAGACACGCTACTCCCACATCTAGAAGTTGATCTACGCCATAGTCTTGGCTCGACGCAAGCTGCGTCACTACTTTGAGTCCCACCCTGTGACCGTGGTGTCGTCTTTCCCCCTAGGAGAGATAATCCATAACCAGGAGGCCTTGGGTAGGATAGCCAAGTGGGCCATTGAACTCATGTGGGAAGCCCTGTCTTTTGCGCCTCAGAAAGCAATCAAATCTTATGTCTTGGCCGATTTCGTGGCCGAGTGGACCGACACCCAACTACCACCTGCCCAAGTCTAGGCGGAATGCTGGACCATGTACTTCGATGGGTCCTTGATGAAGACTGGGGCAGGCGTGGGTCAGCTCTTCATCTCACCCCTCGGAGTGCACATCCGCTACGTGATTCGGCTCCACTTCACCACCTCCAACAACGCAGCCGAGTACGAAGCCCTCATCAATGGCTTGCAGATTGCCATCGAACTTGGAGTACGGCGTCTCGACATACGGGGCGATTCATAGCTCGTTGTCAATCAAGTTATGAAGGAGTCAAACTACCATGACCCCAAAATGAAGGCATACTACAAGATGGTACATCACCTTGAAGACAAGTTTGATGGTCTCGAACTCAACCACATCGCGTGCAAATTCAACGAGGCCACAGACAAGCTGGCAAAGATGGCGTCGGCATGGGCTCTGGTCCCCCCCGAATGCCTTTGCTAGAGACCTCCACAAACCTTCCATCGACTGCACCTCGGTCGAGCCCACCGTAGGGCTCGAGGCCCCATCTATCGCCGAGACCCCTTCGGCTAGGCCCAAGGTCATGGAAGTTAACACAAAGCCCCCCGAGGACAACCAGGGCACGGACTGGTGGGTCCCGTTCCTTGATTGCCTCGTTTGAGGAGAGCTTCCTACAGACAAGACCAAAGCCTGGTGGCTTATGCGATGAGCCAAAACCTATGTCGTCAGCAACGGCGAGTTGTACAGGTGAAGCCCATCCGATGTCCTCCAATAATGCATCACAACCGAGGTAGGCCAAGCCCTACTTTGGGACTTGCACGCGGGAGCCTACAGGCACCATGCAGCACCTCGGACGCTCGTCGGAAACGCCTTCCACCAAGGGTTCTACTGGCCAATGGCGGTTGCTGACGCCACCAAGCTAGTACGCTCCTACAAGGGATGCCAGTACTACGCACGGCAGACGCATCTCCCGGCCCAAGCCCTCCAAACCATCCCCATCACGTGGCCATTCGCCGTGTGGGGGCTCGACATGGTTGGGCCTCTATAGAAGGCCCCCGAGGGCTATACCCATCTGCTGGTAGCAATCGATAAGTTCTCCAAGTGGATCGAGGCATGTCCGATCAATCGAATCAAGTCCGAGCAAGCGGTGCTGTTCTTCACTGATATCATCCACAGGTTTGGGGTTCCAAACACCATCATCACCGACAATGGGACACAGTTCACCGGCCACAAATTCCTGATGTTCTACGATGACCACCACATCTGTGTGGCCTGGTTAGCCATGGGACATCCTAGGACAAACGGCCAAGTAGAGCATGCTAATGGCATGATCCTACAAGGCCTCAAGCCAAGAATATACAGCCGATTGAAGAAATTTGGCAAGAAATGGCTTGCCGAACTCCCGTCGGTCATCTGGAGCCTGAGGAACACCCCGAGCCGAGCCACGGGGTTCACACAATTCTTCCTAGTCTATGGAGCCAAGGCCATCCTCCCCATTGACTTGGAGTACGGTTCCCCGAGGCTACAGGCCTACAACGAGCAAAGCAACTGCACTACCCGCGAGGACACCCTCAACCAATTAGAGGAAGCCCGAGACATTGCGCTACTACATTCGGTCAAGTACCAGCAAGCCCTACGATGCTATCAAGCTCGGCACATTCGAAGCTGAGACCTGATGGTAGGCGACCTGGTGCTAAGACTAAGGCAGAACAACAAGGGCCACCACAAGCTGACCCCGCCATGGGAAGGTCCGTACATTGTCGCCCAGGTGCTGAAGCCTGTGACCTACAAGCTAGCCAACGAGAAGGGTGAAATCCTCACCAACGCTTGGAACATAGAACAGCTACGTCGCTTTTACCCTTAAATTTCTAAGCATTGTATATATTGTTTCTCGAAATACAATAAAGAAGCGTTCTTTAATTGTTCTAATTTTTGAGAAACCCCCCGAGCCCATCATGGGCCTCAGCGTTATGATAACATCATAAGGGAGACATGGCTCTACCTCTGCAGAACCAAGCCTCCCTCGGGGGCTAGAAGGGGGACCCCCCCTAAGTCCCACGCACCATTTTTAGTCATTTTTCAAAAATAATCTACCCCAAACTCTCTGGCACGCTCTGACAAATCGATTCTAAAAAACCTAAGGACCGAAAGTCTGTCTCAGGGCCAAAAGGCCGGCCAAGTCGTGAGACGGCCTAGGCCTCCGGGCTATGGCACTCCCTCACCACCTTTTGCCCTAGGGACAGCTTAGGCTCCAAGGAAGTTTTTTGCAAGCGATGTGTTCAGAAATGAGACAGAGGGCAGAGGCTCGGAAATACCATAAAAAGAAACAATTAGAAAGCATAGACGCATAAGTACTTCAAAAAAGGCCTCGACGGCCACAAACGTCATGATAATAATCCTAATTTATTTACACGGCCTCTTTGGCCTAGGTCAAGGCTCAGGATCTCCTGCGTTGGTGGACAGCATGGGAGGAACCACCTCCTCTTCGAACAACTTGGCCAACGCCGCACCGGGGCCCTCAGCCGCCTCCATCAGCTTCGTTACCTCCTCATCAGCCTCCTCGTCATCTTTAGCCAAGGTGTAGCCGTCACTGACGGCCTCGAGGTCAACGCCGGCATAGTGCGAGGCGACGATGGCCAGGGCGCGCTTGACGCCCATGTGCATTGCTCCCCGAAGTTGCTCATGCACTTGGCCGCTCAATGTGGTCAAGCGGCTCCTAAGGGAGCTGCCCGACTAGACCCCCTCAACCTCCAGGCCTCGCAGACAGTACGGACGGTGCTCTGTAGCGCGTCGTGCTCCCCGATCTCGGCCTCGAGCACCGCCTACACTACGACAGAGGCCTCAGCCACCCGGGAGACCTCCTTCTCCAACCCTACGCCAAAACAAGTAGGATGGGGTTAAGCGCAAAAGAAAATAATCCAAACAGGGGTGAAGCCCTATGGGACTCACCCTCAGCTTTCTCTTTCCAGCGCTGGACCTCGACCAGGGAGGCCTCGGCTTTCTCCTTCTAGCCCTGGACCTCGACCTAAGAAGCCTCGGCTGCCCTAGAAACCTCCTTCTCCAGCTCTGCATCACACCAGGGAGTTAGGGGCCGAATATAAGAAAACATGTAAAACAAGGGGAATAGGACTCACCCTTAGCCTTTCCCTTCTAGACCAGAGCCTCAGTCCAGGTGCGCACCCTGCTCTACCCCCAGCTGCCCAGCGAGGGCCTTGGCAGAGACCATCGCTTCTTCAGCCCAGGACATGAAGGTGTCCCGATTACCGACTGCCTAGGTCAGCTCCTCCTCCAACTCCTTGATCCGCGTCGCCAAAGGGGTGGCCTGCTCCTGAGCCGCGGCCACCTCGGCCATCATATCTGCACAGCGAAGGTGGAGGTCCTCCACCTCCATGCTCCGCGCCGATAGAAGCTCGTTGGCATTGGCAAGCAGGTCCTTCTGCTGACAAAGCTGGTCCCAGATGTCCCTCTCCCACCAGAGGAACAACAACTTCCCGAGGGACCGGGTCTCGAGCTCCTGATTGGAAGAACGAACGTCAAGCGCTGCGAGAAAACTCAGGAAAAAGGCGACACCGCACGAGAAAAGAAGACGCGTACCTAGGTGACCCCGGGCAGATCGTCAGCCATGACGGACAGCGCTGTCCGTAGCGACCGCTCTGCCCAACTACGGTATTGCTCGAAGGTGTCCCAACGCCCCCCCCCCTCGGCTACATCCTCGAGGGCAAACAGAGGCTCCCCCTTAGGGTCGTCCCAGCTCTGCCACAAGACACGTGGGTGGTCCCACCCACGGGGCTCAGGATGTACCCTTATGAGGGCCGAGCTTCCCTCGCCAGAGGCCAGAGCTGGCTGCTCCATGGTGCCAGCCGCCTCGGCATCGGCCACCTCCTTCGCCCGGGAAGTATCATCGGAGGAGATCGAATGGACCTCCACTTCCCGAGCGCTCAACTACAACGACGATGGGCCTTGGACCGATGACGGTATTAAAGCTTGCCCCCCCCCCTCCATCTCCACTTCCTAGGCCATCGGCTTCGCCGTGCTCACGCTGCCCCGGCCACCCCGGCCTCGGTGGTCTCGAGGGCTCTGGTCCCCGCCACTTTGGCCTCGGTAGTCCTAGGTGCCTCGGCCTCCATCACCTCATCCTCGGAAGTCCGGGGGGGCCTCAGCCTCACCCTCGGTGGCCTCGGCAACTAAGGGTGCCTCGGCCTCATCTGACTCACGGGCCTCGGCCTCGCGGGGCATAGGCTCCTCCTCCCCCGCTCGCCTTGTGGCCGCCTCTGTAGCCTCTCCCTGGGCGACTAGCTCCTTTAGGTCGGTCCCTGCCATCGCCGCACCACGTTGTATGGTGGCTTGCGCCTCCACCACCCATTGGGCAGTGGAGCTGGTGCTCACCTTGAGCATCTTATGCGGTGCCAAGATGGGCACTTCCGCCTGACGCTTCCGGCTGAAAGCAAAACTCCGACAAGGTCAGCATACGACCAAGGAATGAATGGGAGATGCTACCAACTCTGCTAAAAACACTCACCTCGAATAGGGATGCAACCGCTTCAGCACTGCGACCCTCCTCTACAACGGCGGTGGCAGTGGCAGTGGCACGGCCTCTGTATCTACCGGTGCTGGCTGGCCCTCGCCGAACTTTGGTGCACCCTCGATCCTCTGCAGGGGTAGTTGTGTCACCCCCGCCACCACCTGCTCCACCTTTGTCGTCGAGCCCACCGGGCTGACGGCATGCTTCCCTAATGCCTATGCCTCGAGCGTGTCGGCCTCGGCCTCGGGGCGGCGATCGCTGGCCCCGAGGCATCCTCTCCTCCTCCTCCTAGAAGCGCCGAGCTACTCACCGATGCCCTGAGCGTTGTCCCCCTGATGTCGGGGAGATGGTCCAGGGGACCCCGCCCCACCTCGCTCTCATCCTCTTCGCCCGAAGAGTCCGTCGACAGCGACGGTGATGGAGATGCCTCCACTAGGAGACTGTCCTACCTCTATTGTCGGCGGCGCTTCTCTAGCTTCTCGCGCTCGAGGATCTTCATCTTGCGCTTTGCCTCCTCGACATCCTTCCGCTTCTTCTGTGCCTCGGCGTGCACCTAGTTCACCGCCCACTGCTCTGCGTCCTCAGGAATGGGCGGCGAGGAGGCTCGCATCTCCCTCATCCCCTGCAGGAATGGTGAACACAAATAAGGGAACAGGAAATGGCGAGGAACGAGGAGGCCTCGAGGGCCGCAGTAGCACGTCCCTTACCAGAGAGAGGTACCCCTGTGATGGGCGCATCGTGAATGGGGTTAGACCACCGATCCTCAGTCGCCCCTCCACTGTCTCTCTCACCCAACAAAGAATCTCCTCGTCAGAGAGGGCGGCAGCGGACATCTGGATGCCCTCGATTGGCTCATCCGGTCTCATGTCGAACAGGCGCTGCCGCCGAGCCATCAGCAGTAGCACCCTCCGATGGTGGAAGGCCACCACAACCACAACTGCCGTAAGGCTATGGCTGCGCAGCCTCTCTAGCCCCTCTAGGAGTGGCTGCAGCTTGGGCTGATCGGCCAGCGGGACGCCATACCTCCACTTCTCTGGCTAGCTCTCCACGATCCATTTGGTGTAGGGGGGAAGTCTGCCATCGTTGTTGTAGAGGTAGAACTAGCTAGTGTACTAGCAGCAATTGGATGACGTGAGCTAGGCTAGGATGTAAAGGTGCTACCGATCTTGACGCACTTGGAGAGTGCAGCCGTCGACCCTCATCGCCTTCCTCATACCCGTCATGCCCATCGACTTGGTGGTATGCCCCACCTAGAAGAGGTGGAGCCACAGCTCCCAATGGGGGGCAATGCCCAAGTACCCTTCACAGACGATGACGAAAATGGCCACCTGCACGATGGAGTTGGGGTTGAAGTTGTAAAGCTCCACGCCGTAGTAATGCGGGAGCGCCCGCATGAACAGGTCCACCGGTAGGCCAAGACCATGCTCGTGGAAAGACACGAAACTCATGATGTACCCATCATGTGGCCTCAGCTCCGGCTCACCCGACGGAGCAATCCACTCCGGCCTATTGGGGTCGGTAATCGGGCGAAGAAGGCCGTCGTCGATGAGTGACTGCAGCATCTCCATGGACACATCAGACGGACCCCAAGGATCCACCAGGAGGATGATAGGGCCACTGGCCATTGCGTGGTGGAGAATGCAGCTACAGTGGTAAACCTCGCTCTTGCTCTATCTCTCTCTCCCTCGCCCCTCTCCCTTCTTCTCCTCGGCGCTCTTTGTTCCTAGCAATGGCTCAAGGGGAGCAAAGGCGAATGCAGGCAAGGTAAGGAGGGGAGGGGTGAGGCTTGTTGCATATTTATGCAGGAAGGGGATGAAACGGACGAGCGATGAAATCGGGGAACTTTCCCTCAAATCTGATACAGTTAATCCAGATCCGATTTTACCGCCCACGTACCCACATTTTCCTTATTAATCGCATGAACAGTTATGTCCTATCCACTGACACAATGTCGTGTCCGACCGTAGCAGTGGCAAGCGCCATTTCGCCTCCCCGAGAAAACTGCCTCAAAAGGCGCACCTGCCGTTGTCAACCAATGGGGGGGAATATCCCCCACCCAATTCCTTTCAGACGAAGGAACTGGGCACCGAGCCCGTTACGGTCCAGGGGTTCAAAGGCTAGGCCCCTGAGGGTTTCGATAGCCGCCCTAGGGCAACAGAGTCAGGGACAACTATGGGCGAGCCCATACATGGCTGAGGCCCAAGCAAGCGATCACTCGGGATGCCCTAAGTCGTGTCCGAGACCGGCAGGGAGGTCTCCAAATGGGATCCCACCATAGAGAGGCATCGAGCCACCGGGGCCCATTGAACGGCCCTAGGACCCACTAGAGAAGCCCTATAGTATTTTTGGAGTGCGTCTCTAGACCGCTAGCTGACCCCTATCGAATGGGGCATGGGCCTCCACTCGAACTTACCCGATAACAGCTCACTGAAAGTGTCACCGCTTACGCCCACCGAGGGTAGCCTGGCATATTCCACCCCTCCTTCTGAATGAAAAGGATGCGCGAGGGTCACACAAAAAGCCAGGGGAACTCCTGATCACCCTCTCGCTCCATGTAGAGGCTCAGGGGCTCTTCCTGCAACCTTGCCGAGACCCAGCGACCTAGGCTCGCACTTGAGGGCTTAGCAAACAACCCCTCCTTCCGAACGAAAAGGATGCGCGAGGGTCACACAAAAAGCTAGGGGAACTCCTGACCACCCTCTTGCTCCGTGCAGAGGCTAGGGGGCTCTTCCTGCAACCTTGCCGAGACCCAGCGACCCAGGCTCGCACTCGAGGGCTCGGCAAACAACCCCTCCTTCTGAACGAAAAGGATGCGCGAGGGTCACACAAAAGGGCAGGGGAACTCCTGACCGCCCTCTTGCTCCATGCAGAGGCTAGGGGCTCTTCCTGCAACCTTACTGAGACCCAGTGACCTAGGCTCACACTCAAGGGCTCGGCAAACAACCTCTCCTTCCGAATGAAAAGGATGCGTGAGGGTCGCACAAAAAGCCAGGAGAACTCCCGATCGCCCTCTCACTCCGTGCAGAGGCTCAGGGGGGCTCTTCCTGCAACCAGGTCGAAGACAAGCAACCCAATCTCGCAGGGAAAAATACGGTAAAGGGCATCGAGCCTGTTATGGTCTAGGGGTTTAAAGGCTAGGTCCCCGAGGGTTTCGACAGCCGCTCCAGGGCAACAGAGTCAGGGACAACTATGGGCGAGCCCATACATGGTGGAGGCCCGAGCAAGTGATCGCTCGGGATGCCCTAAAGTCATGTCCAAGACCGACAGGGAGGTCTCCAAATAGGATACCACCGTAGGGAGGCATTGAGCCCCCAGGGCCAATTGAGTAGCCCTGGGACCCACTAGAGAAGCCCTTTAGTACTTTTGGAGTGCGTCTCTGGACCGCTAGCTAACCCCTATCGAATGGGGCATGGGCCTCCACTCGGACTTACCTGATAACAGCTCATCGGATGTGTCACTGCTCGCACCCACCGAGGGTAGCATGGCATCCTCCACCCCTCCTTCCAAACGAAAAGGATGCGTGAGGGCCGCATAAAAGAGACAGGGAAACTCCTGATCGCCCTCTTGCTCCGCATAGAGGCTCAGGGGCTCTTCCTGCAACCAAGCCGAAGACTCAGCAACCCGAACTCACACTCATGGGCTTGGCAAACGCAATAAAACCCCTCGCACGACATAAAGAAAAGCCCCTGGAGGAATAAATCCACTCCTCCAGGGCCTTGGGGGCTACACCCGGTGGGTGCGCTCGCACGCACCCACCAAGGCCTCGAGTACGAAACACCGTCCTGCCAGGAGCTACCGTGAGCTGAGTCTCATCAAAACCACAGGGAGAGCACTCACAGTCTCCCTAAGGCTCGGGGGTTACTGTCGGGTACCATAAAAAGGGGGTCCCCTAAGCAAAAACCGAAAAAAATCGCTTAGACCTTGTCAAAATCAAAGCCAAGAGACAACTATTGGCTAAACTCCGGCCTTGTCCGAGGCCACCTACTCTTTGCCTCGCTCGAGGCCTCGCACGAGAGGCCTCAGATGGCCTACCAATCCTCCGCCTCACTCAAGGCCTCGCACAAAAGGCCTCAGACGGGGAACTGATCCCCGTCTCGCTTGAGGCCCCACGCGTAAAGCCTCGGATGAGGTGCCGATTCTCTGCCTCGCTCGAGGCCAGCTCGGCAACAACCCTGTCGCCTCCGCCTTGACCGATCTCCCCGATAGAACGTCACATCCAATTAATGCAACCAACCACTCCCGCAACATCAGCCAAACAATGGCTCAACACAGCAGAGCGGCCAACGAGACGGGAAGTCACATCAACACCATGCCGTCTGGGACAGGATGGGGTAGGGGTTACCGGCCACTGTGCTTGGTACTGTGCCCACGACCGATGCCCGCACTGTGCTGTGCTACCTAACCCCTGCTCTAGGAACAACGCGGCGTGGGGAGTCAAATCCGGGCCACTATAGCCTCGGAATCCATGTACAAGACCAACTGCTCCCTCCAAGCCTCAGCAATTCGCTTTAGGGTCTTGGCAGCCTCGGGATTCACACCCACCGAGCCCCCCACGATGGCTCGGCCTCGGTACTGACTAAGCCTCGGCTCCTTATGTGGTCAACACACAACAACCGGCACGTCACCCGCCATGCTCTACATCAAGCTATCACTGGAGCTCCCACGTCACACAGGATCAAGTGTGACCGACGCGTCACTCCAGTGCATCAAGGACAAAGACCGCTCCGTCGACCATGCCGTCATAGTGACAAGCTATAGGGCTTAGAAATGCCACCTCTACTCATAGGACGCCGCGTAGCGAACGCATGTATCACCCCTGTCCCCCCTTCAACTATAAAAGGGAGGGACCAGGGCCGTTTCTAGGGGGGAGTTCATGAGATAGACGAACACACGCTCGACACTCTATAACACGCATGCTTCCCCACCGCCTAAGATCAACATCTCAAGTAATTCACACAACTCCACGCAGAGACCTAGGGCTAGCTCCCTCTCTCGCCCCGCTTGTAACCCCCTACTACAAGCACTTCGGTGCAAGAAATACAAGATCGATCTCTCGGACTAGACGTAGGGCACCTCTTGCCTAAACCAGTATAAACCTTATGTCTCTTTGCATCATCATCCAGGATTAGGGGCATGCAATACATTTTTCACTAGTTGGTTGAGGGCCCACCGGTCTAAAACACCGACAGATAGGTAGGGGTACGTTCGCCGCGAATGGAGGCATTTCCTAATAGTCCCTGTAGTCTTCTTCGTCCGTTACTCCATCGACACCGACAATCTTCCTTTTCCCTTCTAGGACTACTTTTAGCCTTCCTTTTGTCTTGTTGTCCCTTGTATAGAAGACTTGCATAACATCTCTTGCAAGGACAAAGGGGTCGTCTCTGTATGTGGTTTTAGTGAGATCAATGGTAGTGAACCCTTTGCTGTCAGTATTGATTTCCTCGAGTCGGACCCACTGGCAGCGAAAAAGAGCTGCCTTCAATGGACTATAGGCTAGCTCCCATATCTCCTCTATGAAACCATAGTATGTCGCCTGCACATTGCCGTTCTCGTCGTGAGCACCAAAACGAACACCATAATTTTGGTATGTGCTCTTTCCATCTTGCTTTTTTGTGTAAAATATGAATCCATTGATCTCATACCCTTGGTACTTAAGATATATACTCGAAGGTCCCTTGGCTAAGGCATCTAGTTGATTACCCAACTTTATTCCAAGCAAGCGACGTCGCAACTAGCTGACAAATTCCTCCTTATGTTTTTTATCCAGCCAAGCCTGTGACCTGCTCGGATATAGAGTTTGCAATGATTGCTTGTGCTCATCAATGTATGGCATCACACCCTCGGCTTGCTGGAGAACAACAAACTATGTCTGTCTGAAAGAAACAAGGTTGTCTACTGTAACAGATTTCTCTCCGGTCGTTCCTTTGCCACATAGTCTTTCCTCATGATGAGATTCTGGAACTCCGACCCTTTTGATGTCTAGATAATATGTGCAGAACTCAATGGCCTCCTCTATTGACCATCCTTCAACCATGCCCCTTCTGGCCTAAATCTGTTCCTAACATACCTTCTAAAAACTTTCATTAATCTTTCGAAAGGAAACATCTGATGTAGGTACATTGGGCCAAGGCTCTAATTTGGTCAACAAGATGAATGAGCAGATGCAATGAGATATCAAAGTAAGTCAGCGGGAAATGCATCTCAAGCCTAATGAGAGTTTCGGCTATGTCCCGCTGCAGCTGCTCTAGCGTGGACACATCAATGACCTTTTTTGAGATCGCGTTGAAGAACGAGCAAAGTTTTATGATTGGGGCGTGGACCTTTGGGGGGAGGATACCACACAGGGCAACAGGGAGCAGCTGAGTCATAATGACATGATAGTCATGGGCCTTCATAGGGCCATAGTTGAACTTGAGTTCTCTCATGTTCACTAGCCTCTTCGGGTTTGCACAGTAGCCTGTTGGGACTTTGAGTTCATTGAAGAAAGAAATAAGCTCACGCTTTTCTTCCTTCTTCAATGTCCATGACGCAACCGAAAGTTCAAACTGGCCATTCTCTAGCTCCACGGGATGCAGCTCCTTCCTGATTCTCAAGTATTGCATGTCTAGGCGTGTGGTTAGTGAATCCTTCGATGTCCTCCCGGTGTCCATCAAGGTGTTAAGAGTGTTAGCACACATGTTTTTAGTGATGTGCATGGGATCAAGACAGTGGTGTACACTCAGAAATGGCCAGTAAGGTAGTTTCTAGAAAACCAATTTTTTCTTCCAAACGCTCCCATCAGGCGCTGCTACTGCATTGTCCCCCTTCCTAAGGACAACCTCCAGTTTGTTGAGTTCTTGAAGTATCGTAGGCCCGTCTCAATATTTTGGAGCTAAGCGTTTCTCAATAGTACCATTGAAATCTTTTCTGTTCCTACGGTAAGGGTGATCCTTAGGTAGGAACCTACGGTGTCCCATATAAACTATCTTTGAGTTATTTGGCAGATTTACCGTATCAGTGTCGTCTAAGCACTCGACACATCCAGTATAGCCTTTTATCTTCTCTTCGGACAACGAACCTCAACCTGACAGGTCGGTGATTGTAGCGGTAAGTACTCCCTTGAACGTGATATGTTCCTTTTTGTACTCGTCCCAAACATCCGGCACACCCTTTTCAAACATCTTCACTAGTTCATCGATCACTGGTTCCAGAAACACATCGGTGTCATTCCCAGGCTGTCTTGGCCCTTGGATCAGTAGTGGCATCTGGATGTACGACTCCTTCATACAGACCCAAGGTGGAAGGTTGTATATATATACAGAGCGTCACTGGCCAGGTGCTATGATTGCTTCTAACCTGGTCGAAAGAATTCATCCCATCTGTGTTCAAAGCAAACCAAAGGTGCCTTACCTCTCCACCGATGTCCTTATAGAACATAGTATTGACAGTCCTCCAGTCATGCCTATCGACGGGGTGCCTCATCATTGTATCTTTCTTACGCTCTTCGCCATGCCAGCGCAACAGCTTGGCTGACTTTGCACATACAAACAGCCTATGCACCCAGGGAGCTATAGGGAAATATCAAACGACCTTTACGGGACCTCCTCTGGTCTTGGTACCCTCATCTGACGGCCCTTCCTTGTACCGTGGAGATTCACACTTGGGGCACTTGTCCAAGTCTTTGTATTTTTCTCCACGGTATAATATGCAATCATTGAAACACGCGTGGATTTTTTCAACCTCGAGGCCGATGGGGCAGGTCATTTGCTTGGCCAAGTATGTCTTTTCTGGCAACTCATTTTTTCTAGGAGCATTTTCCTTATTATACCTAACAACTGATCGAAGCCTTTATCGCTCAATCCGTTTGTCGATTTGAACTTTAACAGCATGATGTCGGCTTCCAGTTTTCTCATTGGACAATTCATATACAGTGGTGTTTTGCCATCTTGTCTCATTTTCTCTAGCTTTCTCAGTTGTCTTTCACTAAGACATCCGGTCTCTACATTACGTAGCAGCTGAGAAATTCCATCGTTATCCTCGGTGTCGTCAGCTAGTGTGTTCCTAAACACATTATTAACTGTGGCCATAGGTTCCGTGTTGACACCGGGTTCCTCGTCAGCATCGTGGATGGCTACGTCAGGCATGTCCACATCATCATCGTTTTCCCGCAGAACATTCACACCAACCTTGCCATGTATAGTCCATATCGTATAGTTTGGCATGACCCCTCTGGTAATCAAGTGCGATTGTATAGACTTAATTTAACGAAAGTTCCTATAATTCTTGCAATCTTTGCATGAGCAGAAGACAGGTTTCCCATTCTCAGCATGGACTTTGGCATCGGTGATAAACTGGATGACGCCATGCATATACTGCTTGTCCGTTTGGGACAGATGCATCCACTCTCGATCTATCTCTGCACAAAAAAATACTGAAATAGTAATTACAAAGAATTAATAAGAAATCGAGATTCATAAACAACAATTGTAGCTCGAAAGTACCATTTTTGAAAAACATTATTGTACACTAATTATTGAAAAATTGAAATTGGTAGCCCCAGCCCTATAAATTAAAAATCGTAGTAAAAAACAATTATTGCACAATATTGAAGAACAATTATTTTACTCTACTTCTAAGAACTAATTATAGCATCACATACTAACAATGATGATCTTGACCACCATGGAATAATTAGCTAGGAATTTAAATGTGTTCATAGACACCAACCTTTTGGATGATGGATTCACCATAATTTGAGCCTTGCACAGATGTCCAATTGGAAAAGTGCTCTCTAGAATGGAGAAAGAACTAGAATGAGAATCAAGCAATGTAGCCATCAAAACGAAGCTAATTAAGCAATAAAATCAAAGGAGTGGATGCTTGTTACTAACCTTAAAGCAAAAAGATCAAGTCATTCTTCAAAATCCAAGCACTAGTTTCACGGTGAAGAGCAGCCGCAGCAATGGAGGGAAGGGTCCAAACACGCGCCTCTCTTCTCGGGATGGAAGAGAGGAGGAAGGAGAGGACGGCTGCAGCCTTTTTGTGTTGTAGGCTTATCACCGTCGGTTCTTGGCTAGAACCGACAGTGATAGAGCCCAATCACTGTCGGCTCTTGGTTTAAACCGGCAGTGATGAGTGCCCGCTAAAACACTGCCGGTTCAAGCCACAAACCGATAGTGATGTGGTCCTTCACTGTCGGTTTTAGCCCAGCCCCAATTATTTTTTCATTTTTAAGCTCATAACCGACAGTGAAGATATATCACTGCCGGTTCTCACAAATCCGACAGTAATGATGCCAGCAGTGATGTGCAAATCTGGCATAGTGGCGTCCTCGATGCGCACGCCATGCTGCTCTACTGCGCCACCTAGCGTGCCTAGTTCGGCGCCGACGCCGTGCTGGACGAGGACCTGGGCTTCAAGAAGAGAGAGTTTTAGCAAGGTGGAGTTTGCTCGTGAAGGAAGACAGTTCAATCATGAAGCTCATTTGTTAGCTACGAGTTCGGTTAGCTTATCCTTTGTAGACATGTTTGGTTCCTCTCTCTCCTCCTGATGAGTTTGTAATATAATTTCTAACAAATAATGATGATGGCGGGTTGTTTCTCAAAAAAAAACAAAATGTTGTAGCTATTTCTAAAAAAATTGTAGTTGTAGCTCCCTTCATTTTCCTATCTCGTCTTGACACACAGAAATTAATTAAAGAGAAAATTAAAATACAAAGAAGAGAGCAGATCAACGCAGACAGTTACTCTACTACTCACATGAAGAGAGAGAGAGAGAGAGAGAGAGAGATGGGAATTAATAAGAAGCTAATTAGACGAGACGAGAAAGCATACAAAGGATGAACAGCGTGCGTATAAGCCATCATCGTGTGGCCTGTGCTTGCTATTGCTAGCAACATCTCGGAAAGGAGGTGGTTCCAGAAGACGAACACCGGGACGCCGCCGGACGACGGAACGAGGCGTATCAAAGGCAACAAATAAACAACCATTCATTCAGAGAACGATGTTCCTTGGTGAAACGTAGTTTCTGCGTCTGTGGCTTTGTGCTGTCTGCTAAGTTGTGCGATTTATTTTTCCGTTTTGTTAAGTTGTTGCTTATTTTTCTTAATCGAGTGATGCAATTGATATCTAAGGCTCAGTATATTATTAGGCTATTTTTGGTGTTGTCGATCATTACAGCCATCTCTGCGATTTGATTTGGATTTAATTCAACCAACCGAAAATATGATCGCAATTTGTCATTTGACCCTGGAATCTCTGATCGTGCAGTGTGGAGTACAACGCCTCGTATGCGTACCACTCCCTCCTTGCCTACTTCGACCGCGACAACGTGACGCGGCCCAGATCCGCCGCCACGGCTGCCTCCCAGCGCCCCACTGCCACCTCCGGACCCTCGTGCACCTCCACCGCCATGGCCAGTGCCCTTTTTCCGACCGAGGACCGTCGAATCGAGCCTGCCCCGCGTCCGCGCCTCTGGTCTGTTGTGGTTGGTTCGCTGGACCTGCCACTCGGGGAGACCGCCGCCTCATCTCCGGCCACGGCGCAGAAGATGGTACGCTTCTCCTTTACTCCACCTTCTCACCCTCCAGCCGCTGGCGCCATTAACTCTCCTCCCAGAAGTGCTGCTCCCAAATCCTGCCTCAAATCTTCCGGTGAGAGACGCGCTACCTGCAGTAATTGTTAGGATAACAGGCAATTTCCATGTCATTTTAATTCCATAAATTAACAGCATGATGATGACATATAAAGAATTATTAATCATTGAAATCATGATATGGATTATATCCATGGTAAAACTACATGCTGGATCATATATCATGTGAAACTTATGAAGATCATGAACCATAACAAAGAGAAACACATGGAATGATATATATATCATATCTGCAACAAGCATAAAGCTACATACGAAACAACAGGACTCTAAACAGGAAACACATACGTAGAGCATATATCTAGCAGGAACAGACATAAGATATCTTATGAAATGACATGACTGAACATATGAAACAAACTGATGAACTACGGAAACATGTAGAACGTAAAATAGAGAGAAGATGAAATGATCATACCCTCCCATCCGCAATTCCGAAGTTCCAGCAACTTCCCTTGACATGCCGTAGGAGAAGAAGATGTTCCTTCCGTCAGCGATCGGGAAGAAGACGATGTATGGTGACGGTGGCTCTTCGGGCAGTCGCGTAGACGCTCCCTAAAAACCTAATTGCCGATCCCCGTGCAAGGTCCCGAACAACAAGGGCTTCGGAGGCACCTGCCCTCTCGCTCCTCCGTGCGCGCAGAGTTACGAGATGAGGAAAGCCATCAAGCAACTGAATCAAGTTTCCGGAATACGTGTGTTCTTTCTTTTAACTGGAGTTGGAAGACTCGCAGGGAAGACAGAGAGACCTCGGGAGATCAGGAGTCAGGTCGGCTTTTCGTTGAAAACTCCCGTGGTTAGTGGGTGCTAAAAAGTTAACACGCCACGCCACGCCTGCCTGCCGCCTGCCTCGCCTCGCCCCGAGCCCGGCCCGGCCGGCGGCGGCGGCGGCGGCGGCGGCGTGCGCGCGCGCGCGTGGCACGCCTTTGTCTGTTTCTCAACTTCTCAAATTAGACGGATTAATTCCAGCCATTTAAGTTGAGTCAACGTCCTTTTAACTTCCAATCCGGTACAAATAATAATACCCACAATTATAAGCCATAGAGTTATTGATTTATTAAATATATAAATGGGCCTAGCCCATAATAAATCCAATAATCCCCACCAAACTCTAGGGTTTGTAACTGTATAGTTCCAGAATCACAATTCTTTGATATAACAGTGTTTCGATAGAGACTGTTAAGTTGAACATCCACCTAGAACAAGAGTTTCACTCAGTCACAACTGAACAATGGACTATGCCTTGAATTGACAGTTTTGTGTGAGGTGAGATTCACTCAAATCCTTTGCTGATACTAGGTTGCAACAAGCATCCCCGCTGTTTGAAGCATATAAGTCACACTTCTATGCCTTTCATGAGTGTTTAGGGATAACCTAGGTCCCATAGACGGTGACCAGCAGTCTGACTCATATAGGTGTACTTCTCAAAAGATGTTCTGTAGGACAACATCTCATCTTTATAAGACTCTCGAAATACATTAAGGTAAATACCATCCTGCCTTACAGAAAGAAAGATATGCATCAGAGATAGGTTCGTAGGGAACTTTCCTCTCAATCTACTTATAGCTTGTTTCACCACTCTACTTCATAGGATCTCTGATCACATAGAGCAGGTTACCACTACAGTAGATTTTCACATGGGTCTCATACCCATCTCTCTCGATGCACTTTCTATCACATTTCGTGACAGTCCCTTAGTGAATTGATCTGTCAGATTATTCGACGTGTGAACATAGTCCAACGTTATAACTCCGGAGGTTTTCAATTTTCTGACAGTCTTTAATCTTCTTTTAACATGCCCTGTGGACTCCATGTTATTCCTAGAACTGTTGACCTTTGTGATCATAGTTTGGTTGTCACAGTTCATTGAGATAGCCGGTATCGGTTTTTCAACTACCGGTAAATCCAACAGAAAATCATGAAGCCACTCGGCCTCAGCTCCAGCAGTGTCCAATGCAGCGAGTTCTGCTTCCATTGTAGACTTCGTTAAGATAGTCTGCTTGCAAGACTTCTAGAAAACAGCGCCACCTACAAACGGAAACACATATCCGCTCGTGGCATAAAGCTCATCAGCATCAGAAATCCAGTTGGCATCATAATAGTCTTCCAGCACTTTTGAATGTCTAGTATAATGAATACCATAAGTCATAGTGCCTTTCAGATAACGCAACACTCTCTCAAGAGCACGCCAGTGATCATCTCCCGGGTTTGACACAAACCAGCTTAGCTTGCTCACAGCATATGAGATGTCAGGCCTTGTCACACTCGCAAGGTACATGAGTGAGCCAATGATATGGGAGTATGTCAGTTGATCTCTTGCTATTCTTCGATTTTTCCTCAATAGCACGCTAGGATCATAAGGCGTGGGAGCAGGATCACAGTCACTAAAACCAAAGCGACTTAATACCTTTTCCACATAGTGGGATTGTAACAGAGTTACCCCACCATCACCTTCTCTAATAAGCTTGATGTTTAAAATAACATTAGCTTCTCCCAAATCTTTCATTTCAAAATTGCTTGACAGAAGTTTCTTTACTTCCTTAATCACATTGAGATTTGATCCAAAGATCAGGATGTCATCAACATATAGGCACAGCATAACAGCTTCACCCCCACCATATCGATAATACACACACGTGTTAGCTTTATTCACAGAGAAACCGTTAGATGTTAAAGTATTATCAAACCTTTCATGCCATTGCTTAGGTGCTTGTTTTAGGCCATATAATGATTTTAACAACCTGCACACCTTGTTCTCTTAACCATCCACAATGAACCCTTCTGGCTGATCCATATAGATCTCCTCTTCTAACTCTCCATTCAGGAAAGCTATCTTAACATCCATCTGATGAATGATAAGACCATAAGAGGTAGCCACGGCAATTAAGGTGCGAATTATAGTCAATCGAGCAACTGGTGAATAGGTGTCAAAGAAATCTTCACCCTCTTTTTGAGTATATCCTTTGGCCACAAGCCTTGCCTTGTACCTCTCAATTATACCATCAGGCCTAAGCTTTTTCTTGAAAATACATTTGCAACCTATAGGTTGACACCCATAAGGACGGTCAACGACCTCCCAAGTTCCATTAGACATAATAGAATCCATCTCATTCCTTACTGCTTCCTTCCACAAGTTAGCATCAGGAGAAGAATATGCCTCTCTAATGGTGGTTGGTATGTCTTCCACAAGGTACACTAAATAGTCATCACCAAAGAATTTTGCAACCCTCAGTCTCTTGCTCTTTCGAGTGACTATAGTGTCATCCTCCTCAGGGATGTGCACATGAGAATCTTCAGCATGATCTAGTTCATGTTTATGGGGAATTATAGTCTCATGACTTATTTCACTAGGTGTATTCTTCATTGGGAATTCATTCTCAAAGAATGTAGCGTCTCTAGATTCTATGATTGTATCAACATACATATCAGGAACTTCAGATTTTATAATTAAGAACCTATACCCAATGCTGTGAAAAGCATAGCCAAGGAAAATACAATCAACAGTTTTAGGCCCAAGTTTACGCTTTTTGTTGATTGGCACATTTACTTTAGCCAAGCAACCCCAAGTGCGTAAATATGAGAGATTTAATCTTCTCTTTTCCCATTCCTCAAATGGTGTGATCTCTTTGTTCTTTATTGGAACTCTGTTCAGGACATGACATGCTGTCAAAATCGCCTCACCCCACCATTCCTTAGATAATCCCGCTGTACTCAACATGGCATTCACTAACTCTGTTAGAGTGCGGTTTTTCCTTTCAACAATCCCATTGGATTGTGGTGAGAATGGCGGTGTCCTCTCATGAACAATACCATGTTCCACACAGAACTCATCGAAAACATTAGAGAAATATTCTCCACCTCGATCGGACCTTAACCGCTTTATTTTCCTCAAGTTGGTTCTCAACTTCAGCTTTATAGGTATTAAAATAATTAAACGCTTCATCTTTTGTTTTTATGAGATACACATAGCAAAACCTGGTGGAGTCATCTATAAACGTGAGAAAGTATCTCTTATAGCCTTTAGTCAAAATTCCATTTATTTCGCACAAATCAGAATGGACAAGTTCTAGAGGTGCTAAATTTCTCGCCTCAGCAGCCTTGTGAGGCTTGTGGGGTTGTTTTGATTCAACACATACATGGCACTTAGACTTTTTGACCAAATTGAATTTAGGAATTAAATTTAGATTTGCTAACCGCATAAGACAGCCAAAACTTGTATGACAGAAACGTGAATGCCATAAATCCGACTCATCAGAAATATTAACATAATTCACCATTTTATTACACACATCATGCAGTGATAAGCGGAACAAGCCTCCGCAATCATATCCTTTACCAACAAAAGAACCATGATTCGACACAACATATTTATTCGACTCTAGAACAATTTTGTAGCTATCTCGACATAGCATAGACGCACTAACAAGATTATTCTTAATGGAGGGCATATGCTGCACGCTCTTCAATGGCACCATCTTTCCCGAAGTAAACTTCAGAATGACCGTACCAACACCAAGAACATGAGCACGCGACCCATTTCCCATCAACAAGGCGTCAGACCTCTTGATCTGGTAGGAAGAAAACAGAGAAACATCAGCACACACACATGAATATTTACACCACTATCCATCCACCACTTAGGTGAATTACATACTGAAAGAATAAATGGTAAAGAATTACCATACCCAGTTGCTCCTTCTCCAGTATCAGTAGTGACAACATTTGCTGATTTCTTTTCCTGCTTGAACTTGCGCTCAGGGCACTCACTTGCCTAGTGCTGTTCACTGCTACAAACAAAGCAGCCTCCATCTCTCTTGTTGTTCTTCTTCTTTTTAAACTGTGCTGTTTGAACAGGCTTAGTTGTGTTCTCTTGCTTGTTCTGGTTTTTTCTTCTTTTTATACTTGCGGAATCCAGAGTTTCTCTTCTGTACCACATTAGCAGTAGAGGTCTCAACACTCTTTTCATTGTCTTTTGCTCTCGCTCTCTCCTCAACATCAAGAGTACCAATGAGCTCTTCAACATTGAACTCCTGTCTCTTATGTTTGAGTGAGGTAGCAAAGTCCTTCCAAGAAGGTGGTAACTTGGCGATTATACCGCCAGCCACAAACTTGTCAGGTAAGACACATGGAAAGAGCTCAAGTTCCTTAGCTAGTGCCTGAATCTCATGAGCCTGTTCCACTACAGATCAGTTCTCAACCATCTTGTAGTCATACAGCTGCTCCATGAGGTACAGCTCGCTACCAGCATCGATAACTCCAAACTTTCCCACAAGTGCATCCCACAGCTCTTTCCCTGTAGGAAGGATGATATAGCTTTTCTGGAATTTTGGATCAAGTGCGCTAATCACCGCACCTCGAAAGAGGTTGTCATCAGCCTTAAACTTAGCCTCATCTTCAGGAGGCAAGTTAGCAGGTTTGCCCTCAGAGACATGATAACATGACATTGCAGTGAGCCACAATTCCATCTTAGCTTTCCAGATCAAGAAGTTTTTATCATCAAAAGGATCAGGCTTTAACACAGCAGCAAAACCTCTGACAGAAAAATGCCTAAAATTAGGTTTTTGGATTGTTAGGATAATAGGCAATTTCTATGTCATTTTAATTCCATAAATTAACAGCATGATGATGACATATAAAGAATTATTAATCATTGAAATCATGATATGGATTATATCCATGGTAAAACTACATGCTGGATCATATATCATGTGAAACTTATGAAGATCATGAACCATAACAAAGAGAAACACATGGAATGATATATATATCATATCTGCAATAAGCATAAAGCTACATACGAAACAACAGGACTCTAAACAGGAAACATATACGTAGAGCATATATCTAGCAGGAACAGACATAAAATATCTTATGAAATGACATGACTGAACATATGAAACAAACTGATGAACTACGGAAACATGTAGAACGTAAAACAGAGAGAGGATGAAACGATCATACCCTCCCATCCGCAATTCCGAAGTTCCAGCAACTTCCCTTGACATGCCGTAGGAGAAGAAGATGTTCCTTCCGTCAGCGATCGGGAAGAAGACGATGTATGGTGACGGCGGCTCTTCGGGCAGTCGCGTAGACGCTCCCCAAAAACCTAATTGTCGATCCCCCGTGCAAGGTCCCGAACGACAAACGGAGAGGCATGCGCAGGGAAGACAGAGAGACCCCGGGAGATCACGAGTCAGGCCGGCTGTTCGTTGAAAACTCCTGTGGTTAGTGGGTGCTAAAAAGTTAACACGCCACGCCACGCCTGCCACGCCAGGCCCGGCCGGCGGCGGCTCGCGCGCGCGTGTGACACGCCTTTGTCTGTTTCTCAACTTCTCAAATTAGACGGATTAATTCCAGCCATTTAAGTTGAGTCAATGTCCTTTTAACTTCTAATCCGGTACAAATAATAATACCCACAATTACACGCCATAGAGTTATTGATTTATTAAATATATAAATGGACCTAGCCCATAATAAATTCAACAGTACTAGCTACGCACCTTCCCAAGCTGGCCTCGACAAGTCGGAACATGCCAGTGCCATCACTCCTCGACGCGCTTGGTGACTGATGAGTAAAGATGGCAACGGGGAATTCCCCGTCGGGTTTTGCCTCCCCATCCCCGTCCCCGCGGGGGAGAAATTTCCCCGTCCCCGTCCCCGCCAAGGCTCGCGGGGGACGATCTCTCCCCATCCCCGAACCCGAGCGGGGAAACATACCCGACCGGGTCCTCGTCCCCGCTATACAAAGATCTATAGTACTCAAATCAATTATACAGAAGAAGAAATGTCGACCATAGAACGCATCTTGCAACAAGAAATAAGATGCTTAATTTAGAGACCGGCACACTTGCTTACAAAATTTGCAAAGAAATCGCACACAAGATCTCACAAATCCATTAAATCCACTTCTATATGCTCTAAGCGGGGCGGGTTTGCAGGGATCGGGTTCGGAGGATGGATCCCCATCTCCGTCCCCGCCAGCCCCGACGGGGATTGTTTTCCTACCATTTGGATCCCCGTGGGGGAGAAATTGGCCCCGTCCCCGTCCCCTAATAGAGGAATTCCCCACGGGGAATCGGGGATCGGGGCCCGTTGCCATCTTTACTGATGAGGATGGATGGTCAACTGTCATTAGGAAGAGGACAGGGCGCTCCAGCGGCTCTGCTCAGGCTGCCACCGCCTTCCTCGAATCCTTCAGAGGTAAATGCATTCGATGTCTTGCAGGGGGGACACCGAGCGGCGGCAGACTGCAGTGAGCCGGTTCGCTGCAGGCGATTCGGGCATAAAGTGCCTGTTTAGTTGCACTTCATTTTGCAAAAAATTTCAAGATTCTTCGTCACATCGAATCTTTGGACGCATACATGAAGCATTAAATATAAATAAAAAATAAAACTAATTACACAGTTTAGACGAAATTCACGAGACGAATCTTTTAAGTCTAATTAGATTATAATTGGACATTAATTACCAAATAACAACGAAAGTACTGCAACACCGTTTCGCCAAAAATTTCACCGACTAAACCCAAAGCAAGAGAGTGCAGGGGCGGAGCTCCACACCCTGCTCGCCAGGCCTCTGCAACCCAGAATCATCCGCCTGGGACCCGGCAGCCACTGCCTGACCCAGCATCCCTCCCCTCCCCTCCCCTCCCGTGCCGCGAGATGCCGGCACTGGGAGACCCGTTGGCGCGCCCGACAGAGACCTCCGTTGTGGCGGCGGCAACGTCGGACATGGACGAGGAGCTGGAGCGCCTCTCCTCCTGCGCCGTGGTCTTGTGGCTCTGCAGCGACGCGGTTGATGTGGAGCCTGAGACGATCGCCAAGGCACTCCGGGTCCGCTCAGGAGACGTCAAGGTCACGCGCCACCGTCCCGAAGACTTCCTCGCCATCTTCAAATACCCCCACCACCGGGACGCTGCTGTCGACCTTGAGCGACTTCCTCTGGGCAGCATCAACATCCGCATCCGGCCATGGCGAGTGCTCCCCTACAGCGACCACTGCGACATGCGCCACCACGTTCGACTCTGCCTGGAGGGGATTCCAGCACATGCCTGGAACGAGAGCATCGCCAAGCGGGTGGTGGCAAGAGCCTGCGACATCGACTATCTGGAGACGCAGTCCTTGCGCCGCGACGACACCAGGGCCCTGTGCATGTGGGCGTGGACGAACAACCCCTCTGATATCCCCAAGGTAACCTGGTTAACCATTACAGGCAAGGCAGTGCAGGTTCATGACGACGTCGCTCCCCCTCGTGGCCGGCGCGGTCCGGTACTGACGCGGCACTGCATGTGTTTCTGTTGCCGTCAGAACAAACGTGGAGGCAGGGTGAGGCTGAATTTGACCACCCTGAGAAAGGCGATGCTTTGTACGGTGAGTTGCCGTGCATTTCTTTCTTGTTTGCTGATTCTGACCTCTGGATTAGGATGGGACCTGAATCTCAAGTGCCTTAGAGGAGTCTGCATGTGTGGTACAGCAGAGGAAGTATGAAAAGCCAACTGTTGTCAAAAAGCGTACTTTATTATTCTACAATTGAACCTAGTTGTATGAGTTGCAGTTTTCAGTATATGGATGGATGGTAGAATGAAAGACTGGTAGTGAATAACAATTTAGCACGGCTTATATACAAATAGAAGGCTTGCTATTGTTAGTAAATGTTTGGTTGGTTATCAGCTAGGTTGGTCTTTTCTAGTTTTGTTCATGTTTGACATATTTGGAAAACTAATCTGATAGCTATGTTTTGATCTGTTCCTTTTTTGATTGATTTCAGCTATGGAGCTGGCTCTGGCTCTAGAAAAGCTGGTTAATGAGAAGCTGCACAGCCTGCATGATGTAAGTTGCTTTCACTCACATGCTTATGAAATATTGTGTGCTTTGTGTAAGACATGCTTAAAACATTTATGGGCAAATATAATTTGATTAACTTGAGTCACTACATGTTGTTTGTACACTTGTGCCACGTATAATTTCTAATGAGTTTTCACCTGTAATTAACAGGTGGCAACAAGGTGCAATGATCCTCATCTGACAGACTTCATCGAGAGTGAGTTCCTCGAGGAGCAGGTAAATGCAACCAAGCATATGTTCCCTTTTATGGAACAAAATTATGCAGAATGAAGTTTTGTTCTGTATAGTTTTTGCTCTACTTAAGGTGCAATTCTTAGCTGAACGAAAAAATTGTATTTTCTTTTGAAAGGTGGAAGCCATAAATAAGATCTCCAAGTATGTCGCCCAGCTGAGGAGAGTGGGCAAGGGGCACGGTTAGTCTGTTGTTGAACTTGGTTTTCATCTGCAATGTCTCGTGCCTAAAGTTACCCCTAGTTGATATTGTTGAGATATTGTTGCGTGCAGGGGTGTGGCACTTTGATCAGATGCTGCTTGAGGAAGAGGCCTAAAGGAAGGGCAGACAGCTGCTCAAGGACTAAGCAAGGGGACTGAAGGAAGGAAAGAAGTGTGAAATGATCTGGTTGAGGAATAATTGGCTGCATGGACCAACTGAAGGGCAGACAGCTGCTCAAGGACTAAGCAAGCCCTGGGTGTAGGTGGGATTTGTAGGGGGTTTGTTTTTTCAGTTGGTTAGGGTTTTAGTTGTAGAACAGTGTTGCCCTCTTACAAAGAACATGATGCACTGAAACGCAGTAGAACATGTGGTATTATTGCTGCCGTCAGTTTGGGGTGGTCATTGTTAGAGACGTTACCCTTTGGGGTTTTGATTGTTCAAATAAAACATGGTGATGAATGTGTACTCGGATCTATATGCTACTCTCTTGTGTTGGTCTCATTGGCTTACACATGGTGACACCTTCCTGTGACTTTGCAAGCACCGAGGAGATGATCGTTGTTAGTACTTACTGAGTAAAGAGTTGAGGATTGTTTCTTCTTATTTGTAAATCTGAAGGTAATTCGTCAGAACTGATGGCTATTTACTATCCAGGCAACTACTAGCTCTTTCCAAGGCCCACTTGAAGCAAAGCATCCAATTAGTTGTGTTTAGGTTGCCCTGATGTTTGGTGTCTGTGAATTCATGTTTCTTTTTAACCCCTATAAAATGTGTTGGTCTGTGTCACGACTTGAAGAGCCTTGGGAAGAAGAGCCAGGAAGCAAGCCTGGAAGCTGCGGAGGCTGGAGAAGTTAGTGAATAATGATTGGGCTGAGATCGTAATGGGCTTTGGGAAACCGGATGGAAGCCCAAAGGAGTGGCCCAGCTGTGTGGCCTGGCGTGTGTGTGTGTGTGTGATATATGTGCCGCAACCGCAACAGCGTGTAAAGGATTTGCGTAACCGTCGTATCTCGTACGGGGTGTTTGGTTTCACTTGCGTTAGTCGCGGTTCTACCAGATGTTCTATATATTTATATAGAGTATTAAATATAGATTATTTATAAAATCAAATGTATAGATTGAGACTCTTTTGCGAGATAAATTTTTTAAACCTAATTAGTCTATGATTTGATAATGTAGTGTTGCAGTAAACATATGCTAATGACGGATTAATTAGGCTTAATAAATTTGTCTCGTAGATTACTGACGGATTCTGTAATTTATTTTTTATTAGTATCCGAACACCTCATACGACACCTCTATGTGACACATCGTAAACTTTAGCCCTAGTTTCAATCGAGATACTTGGTAGTTTCTACTTCACATATGGTGTGCCCTGTCTTCAGTCGGCTAAATTGTGCCATCCTTTCTGTTTTTGTACGGTCATTAGTTTTCTGCTAGCCGGGTCTTTTCTATGTGAGATTGCTTAATAACTGCATCCGTACGTTTTACTGTATGTTTTAAGGCTTCTGACGTGACATCTCAAAAAAATAAACCGAGGGGCTGCCTGTTTGTGATATTACTTTAGTGAAGTAAAAGAAAGCTCGCTATCGTTGCAGCCGTTTTGTATGTGTGTGCACAAGCGAGCTGCCCTTTGGAGAAAGGTTTAATCCTTGGAGGTAAAGCTCAGTGCTCATAGGACAATCTCTAACAACTACGACCTAAAATATAAAATACATTCATTCTTTGAGTAGCGCTACAGACAAAGGGTTCAATACTTATTTTTTTGTCTTCTCCAACAACAAGACCCAAAAGACAACCATTTTTAAAAATAGGTCTCTATAAGAGAAGATACTCAGATTTGAGTATGCCTCTCCTGACATCTAAAATGGGTCTTCCATATAGGTACTCTGTTGGAGGCTATAGGTATTATGTTGGAGACTCATTTTAGATTTAAGTTCCGCAATAGGTTTTCTGTTGGAGATAGCCTAAGTCTCTAGATACTTGTAGGCTCCATCGTTGTGGATCTGCTTGAATTAGAGGAAATCCATCTGAGTTGATCTTGTTGATGGGTCCTGGTAATCTGTATATGTGATGGTAAGAACTAGAGCCTTTGTTTAGAATGTGGGATTTTTTTTTCTTATTCCTACTTTTTTCTATAAAATTGAATTGAATGTTGTAAAATTTCTATGCAATTTCTCTGAGATTCCTACATTCCAAACGGACCCTAAGAAGGCTAGCTTTGCATGGAGTAAGAGGCCTTAGATTCAGACCTAGACAACGTATGCGTGGGTCTTGTGTAGATGCCTCCTAAAATGGTTCCTTATTCTGTCATCAGGGGTACCAAAGCATTTTTGAATATGTCTCTGGCTTGGCTGCAAGGAACCTAAATGTACTCCCTCTGTCCTAAAAAGAAAGTTATTCTCGTTTTGTGAGGAAACAATGGGTTTTAAGTTTGATCAAATATATAAAAAAATTCAAAGCTACTAAGAATAAATTTATTTATGATAACTCAATGCATAAAGGGCAAGATAGGTTTTGACAGGACTAGCATAACCTTTTGTCGGACTTGGCAGGCACATGATAACATTATTAGGCTTGCTCCAATAGGGTGGCGACATCGCCAACAGATGTGTTGAGAGAGAGAGAGGGAGAGTAGGCAAGTGCTTCAAGAAATGTGCGGTGAGAGAGAGAGAGGAGCGTTCAGAAACATGCGAGGTCGGCACTTTGCTTCGCGCTAGGTCGCTAGCACACCAATTGCATTGTTCATTCATCGAATAAAACATTATTTTGGATGATAACGTAGCTAGCCATTGGAGGATGCTTATTTTGGATGACAACGTAGCTAGCCATTGGAGGATGCCTTAGGTTGCAGGGATAAGAGGCAGGGACTGAGTCCATCCCAATTTTTTAGGGGAGGATGATCTCATATCCTATTTGTTTCATGAGATAGAGACATTCTTATTTTACGGTTGGTAGGCAGGATGGGTGGGAGAGGATGTAAGTTCTCTCTTTTTGGCCAACATCATTAACGTGGCCTCGGCACTATCATCCTCTTCCTTGCCCACACCGGCGCTATCTTTACCACACGCCTACTCTCCGCCACCCCCACCGAGCTTGCCCCCTGTCACCTTCCTCTCCTCCTCCACTTTCGAGGGTAGGTCATAGCCTCAATCTCCTCCTCCATCACGCCGGCGAGGATGAGCACTCGAGCAGGCCTCTCCCCCCTCCTCTGCAAATGTTACAAACACGAAAACACCGAAAATGATCAACTCAATTTTATATAAATAGATCTTGGTGTGTATCCTGTCATTGTCATGGTCTGAATAGGCAAACATACATGGCAATACATGGCACGATCCTACATTTTTTTAATTCGGTGACTGAATTCAATTCAACACCTCTAGGGATAGAAGCTCTATACAAGCAATATAGGATGACAATGACACAAAGTGTACAACTATCTTAATAAGTTATCGACCAAAAGAAATCACGGTTCCACTAGTGCAATGTAAGACAACCAAGAAAAAAAAACGCTTCATCGATGCCATAGTTACTAGAGGGTAATAGAAAGGGCATTACAAATGGAAGTACTACCTAGTAGGGCATCAATCACAATCCATGCTCCATGCTCAATGATTCATGATGCCTAGTGGCTATTGCAATTTACACATACAATTTTTCCGTAGAGTAGCACGAAGAATTGTGATTTCTTAAGTGTAATTAGTAGCTTCAACACCAATAACAGAGCACATACATAACATGGAATTGTGACTACAACAAGTTAACAAGGAGATTACCAAGCTGCCGGATCCAAAACTTGAGGATGCATGCATGGGAGACGATGACAAAAGTCAATGCAAAGCTGACAATGGAAGTTTGGACATCGGTGAAGCCGCGGTTGGTTCTTGTCAACCCATCAACTGCATTATTACTCTTGCCGATGAAACAATTGCAATAGAAGATTGCAGGGAAGAGTACAACTACTGGCTACCGTCGATGCGGAGAGGTTATGTGTGGTTTAATATCCATATATTAAGTATTCATTACTAGTTTTTTTTAACCAAGACAAATCACCTCCAAAACCTCTTCAAAAGAAACCAGGAGTTAATTTAAAGGGTAAAGTTCACTTTAGGACCTCCAACTATCGTAGAAGTATGGATTTCAACCTCCAACTTCAAAACCGGATAACATTGGCCCTCCAACTCTCGAAAAAGTTCACTTTAGGACCCTGGCCGGTTTCCCAGGCGGTTTTGCATGGCACTGTAGCAGTGCTGACGTCAGCACTCCTTTTTAATTTGCAAAATTGATATCTTTTTATTCGGAGCTCCAAATATAGCAAATAATATATCAATTTTGATCGTCTCGACTAGCTCTTTGCAATGGTGTACTCCGTTTTGTTGTTTGAGATAATTTTATTTCATGAAAAAATAAATATTTCTACAAAACAAGTTATACAATTAAGCTGACATATGCAAGTATTTTATATACTTTGTATATTTGTATATGTACAACACCAACGTAGTCAGTATATAAAACAGGGAGTTGGACGGTCAATCAGACCTGCCACGATCACTTAGATATTTTTGAATTAACCTTCCCTAGCTGCGGTTAACTAACTGTCAACATATGACACGATCAAACGATATGTTTACTGCTCCTAGTGTAGTTTTTTTCTGTTTTTGTGGTGAAATTAAGTAGCTAGTGGTAGTAGTAGTATTATATTTATCTTGTACCCAAATCCGATACAGTATATGATTCGTGTACACCTGTCCTTTTTTCTTTCCTACGGCTACTATTGCAGCACACAGGAACTGGACGACCATTCGGCCGACCTGGCTGGCATGGCATGAGTATGACCGCATGAAGTGGCAGTGGATAGCTAGATTGAATTGAGGGAGCAGGTAGCAGCAATAGTGAGTGGCTTACTTGTGGTCTAGAATCTTGTGCGGCATCGGTAAGTTGAGCGCGTGCCCCCGCGGGAAGGTCGTCCGGGCGAGGATCTCCGTGGCGTCGGCGTTGCGGTGCGCCTCGTCGCCCTCGCGCCCGCCTGACGCGAGGTGGTAGCACACGAAGCAGAAGCTCGTGTCGTGCAGCCAGAACCGGACGGACACGGCGCCCTTGTTGAATTATTGCAGAAATATTTTGAATTATTGCAGAAATATTTGCGGACCGGGCGGACACGAAGCAGAAATATTTCTACAAAACAAGTTTTGAATTATTGCATTTCAAAAATGGTCAAACTTATATATTCTATGGTCAAATGAACCTAAAAAGACAACATTTCGTGTTACATAATAATAAAAATATTATTTATCTAACAAATTCCACGAGTTCTGTTATTCTAACTTGTTTTGTAGAAATATTTATTTTTTTCATGAAATAAAATTATCTCAAACAACAAAACGGAGTACACCATTGCAAAGAGCTCGTCGAGACGATCAAAATTGATATATTATTTGCTATATTTGAAGCTCCGAATAAAAAGATATCAATTTTGCAAATTAAAAAGAAGTGATGACGTCATCGCTGACGTCAGCACTGCTACAGTGCCATGTAAAACCGCGAGGGAAACCGGCCAGGGTCCTAAAGTGAACTTTTTTTAGAGTTGGAGGGCCAATGTTATCCGGTTTTGAAGTTGGAGGTTGAAATCCATACTTCTGTAATAGTTGGAGGTCCTAAAGTGAACTTTACCCTAATTTGAATGTGTTTGTGAGCCTTGGGAGTAAGATGTTGGTTTCAAAGTTCCATAAGAAAAATCAGATTACGACGATAGTCGAGGAAGGTAAAATAGATTTGTACCAAAACAAAATGCAAGCTTTTATCTCCAACGCGGACAAAAACTTTTGAGAAGTAAATAGAATTCAACCCCCTTATACCTGTAGTACTCCAAGTAGGCCGTCGTTTACGCAACACTAGTAGAAAATTTGCCTAATCGGCTAATCCATCCATTGCACATACTGTACTCGTAGTTTGGTTTTCTTTACGCCTCTACTCAGCTGGCCCACTTTGCAGCCACCTTCCCCCCCCCCCCCCCCCCCCCCCCCGTCCCCAAAACCCTAGGCCAGACAAGAGCTGAAGCAGAGCGGAGGTCTGCTCGCCGGCCATCGAATCCAGCTCCTCCAAGGTGAGATCTCTCCCCTCCGAATCCGCCCTGCCACCTCTCCCTCGCGCGCTCCCCGCCTCACCTTGGCCTGTCCCGATCCGCGCAGGCTCCGCCACTTCCCCCGGCCTCCGCACGACCTGGATCTGACGCGCCTGCCCCTGCCGCCGCCGCCCTCCGCCTCCTACCTCCTCGCGGCGGCCGCCGTGCTCGCGCTCCTCGGCGGCCTCCTACTCTATATGCTTCCCCGGAAGCGGGGGGTCGACGCCGGCGAGGTCCAGGACTTGCACAACAAGGCCCCCCGCGCCGCCGCCCCAGCCCAGGACAAGAACAAGGAGGTTGCGGAGATGGCTGGCAGGGCGCCCGAGATCGACGAGGACCTCCACAGCCGCCAGCTCGCCGTCTACGGGCGCGAGACCATGAAGCGTCTCTTTGGCTCCAACGTCCTCGTCTCTGGACTCCAGGGACTAGGCGCTGAGATCGGTATGTCTGCTCATCACAAATTTCGAGCTTATGTAAGGACAGTAATACGTTGTGAGATAAAGCCCAATTGGTTGACCTTAATTGTGAGCTTTTATTTCCTTGGCCGATCTGATGTCGCAATAAATTGATGCTTTCCTTTCCTTGTGTAATAGTAAGATGCTGCCACCGGATGCTGTGCTGTAGGATTTCATATGTAGTTTCTGCCTCAATTAGTCAATTCTCACCACACCTCCCTTCGCTCATTGTCACCAGATAGGAGTAGGACATACTTCTCATTGATTTGTTTCCATGTTTGTATAAACACTTCAATAACATTTCTACTTGTACAACAGAAAGCTTATCCTAAACTCTTCCGATTCTTCTACAAGCAGTCTTATGGATGCATTAAATATTCAAACCATCAAGTTGTACACAGCGTTGCCCCTAAGCAAGTTTCAGAATGTTAGTATGTACACACCTTATGATGTCAAAGCTTTCTGCACCACGCATGTGCATTAAGCTCACCCTGTTTTGGTCCTCAGTACCAATTGCTGCCCTGAAGCTGCACCAGGTTGCTGGTCAGTTAGGTCTCCTGTGTCACTTGGCCAAAGGATTGAACATGTTTTATCGGCAAATGGTAGCTAGCCTTGTTGCTTTCTAGAATTGGATTTATGGTGTAATGCTTTTAGTCACCGGTGCAACATGTGAGCTTCAGATCTAAAGACAAAAGCATTTTTCCCCTGGCGTGTTAGTTCTTTTTATTGCATCGATGTTTAGCAGTCAGTATATCCTGTTTAACTTGTGAATTTTAAATTGTTTACGAGAATTCAGATTATATCTTTTGCTCTTTCTACTTGTATACATGATTTCCTTATGGCCATTTAATTTCTGCAGCAAAAAACCTTGTCCTTGCGGGTGTCAAGTCTGTAACCTTGCATGATGATGGCAAAGTCGAGCTATGGGACTTGTCAAGCAACTTCTTCCTCTCAGAGAAGGATGTTGGGCAAAACCGTGCTCAAGCATGTGTTCCAAAGCTACAGGAGCTTAACAATGCTGTCATCATCTCTACCATAACTGGTGATTTGTCCAAGGAGCAGCTTTCTAACTTTCAGGTACATGAGCATGAAATGATCTGTGGTTTGCTTAGGTGTTTTATTGTAAAAAATGTTTTTAGACTCTGCAAATTGACCAACAAACAGGTTAAAAATTATCAGTAAAGTGACAAAAAAAGTCAATACAAATTCCAATTAACAATATATTGAAAGAGAAGTTTATGTTTAAATATAGGGCCTAGAAAACAAACAGTGCCGTGTGAAACACGCCTATAAAAAAATGGGCAGAGGGAGCACTTAAAAGTTTCTGTTAATGTTTCAACTGCTTAGTAGAAAAGCCACTAAATGGTTTATCAGCAATTCAGCATCTGTTCTGCTGACACACATATCAGTTCAATGCATTTTCTTATTGCATATAATCTGCAATGCTAGCATTGTGCGCAAATGGTTTTATCTGTTTGTCTAGGTTTATTGAAGTTCCAAGCCATGTTCCTGGCCCAAGTGGTGTAAATTATTTTTGCATGATACACTTATGTTATGTTTGGGTGAGCTCCATTGGTTCTGGGTCTCTTTCTCCATTTTTTTGTGGAGGTTGAGCTGGGGGGGGGGGGGGGGGGGGGGGGCGTTGATTGGGGGCATTTGGGTGAGTCATCTGCTTCCTAATTTGGGTTAGGTTGATGTTATATGAAAATTCTGGAGCTGGAGCTCTCCCAAAGACTTCACTTGAAAATATTTTGCTTGTGAAATGGGCTTAGTTGATTTAATGTATTGCATTTTATGAAATATTTTAATATATGCTTCTTGATTTAGACTGTTTAAAAATTTGGTTGCTGCATATTCTCGAACTGATAACTTCCTGGTCAACTTACAGGCTGTGGTCTTTACTGATATCAGCATTGAAAAAGCAGTTGAGTTTGACGATTACTGTCATAGCCACCAGCCACCAATTGCTTTCATTAAGTCGGAAGTTCGTGGCCTTTTTGGCAGTGTTTTCTGTGATTTTGGTCCTGAGTTTACTGTTTTGGATGTCGATGGTGAGGAACCACATACAGGAATTGTGGCATCAATCAGCAATGACAACCCAGCACTTGTTTCTTGTGTGGATGATGAGCGTTTGGAGTTCCAGGATGGTGATCTAGTTGTTTTCTCCGAAGTGCATGGAATGACAGAACTCAATGATGGAAAACCAAGAAAGATTAAGAATGCAAGGCCTTATTCTTTTACTCTAGAAGAAGACACCACCTCATATGGCACTTACATTAGAGGCGGTATTGTCACACAGGTGAAGCCACCAAAGGTTCTTAAATTCAAATCCTTGAAGGAGGCAATCAAGGAGCCAGGAGAATTTCTCATGAGTGATTTCTCCAAGTTCGACCGCCCACCTCTTTTGCATTTGGCCTTCCAAGCTTTGGACAAGTTCAGGACTGAGTTGACACGATTCCCTATTGCTGGGTCAGCTGATGATGCACAGAAGCTGATAGATCTTGCTATTAGTATTAATGAAACTCTTGGTGATAGCAAGCTTGAAGAAATTGACAAGAAGCTCCTGCAGCATTTCGCAAGTGGTTCCAGGGCTGTTTTGAATCCTATGGCTGCAATGTTTGGTGGTATTGTAGGTCAGGAGGTTGTTAAAGCATGCTCAGGGAAATTCCATCCACTTTACCAGGTATGACTGTTGCTTCTTTCTTTAATTATATATAGTATGATATTCTATATTTCTGTTTTCCCTTGTCACAAATGATAGATGTTTTAGACAAGATCCGATCAAACTTCTGAACTTTTAAAGTCTATTAACTTATAAAATATATTTAGTTTGGAAACATTAAAGGTCGTATGTGTAGATTTTCCTTGAAGAGAACTTCCATAATATCCTAAATTAAAAAAAGGGCGTACCCAGTGCAGAGAGCTCCCGCTCTGTGCGGGGTCTGGGGAAGGGTGTTAGTGGCAAGCCTTACCCTTGCCTGTGCAATGCGAGGAGACCGCGACTCGAACCCGGGACCTTCCGGTCACAGGCGGTAAGACTCTACCGCTTGCACCAGGCCCGCCCTTCCATAATATCCTAAATTCATTAGAATATATCCTAATAGAAAATTGTAGCTAAATTTGCATCTTGGGGACTGTATAAGTTAAAAATTGTTTGAGAATATTTGACTGGAGAGTATATGTTTGCAGATAATTTGTAATATTAATGTGCGGATTTGATTTTACAGTTCTTCTACTTTGATTCTGTTGAATCTCTGCCAGTTGAACCGTTGGAGCCTAGTGATTTGAAGCCAGAGAACAGTAGATATGATGCACAAATTAGTGTCTTTGGGGCTAAACTTCAAAAGAAACTGGAGCAGTCAAAAATCTTCATGGTTGGTTCTGGGGCTCTTGGATGTGAATTCTTGAAGAACCTTGCGTTGATGGGTATTTCTTGCAGTCAAAATGGGAAGCTGACTGTGACAGATGATGATGTTATAGAGAGAAGCAATCTGAGTCGCCAGTTTCTCTTCCGTGACTGGAACATTGGACAGCCCAAGTCCACAGTTGCTGCAACTGCTGCTATGGCAATTAATCCTAAGCTTCATGTGGAGGCCCTTCAGAACAGAGCAAGTCCTGAGACTGAAAATGTGTTCAATGATGCCTTTTGGGAGAGCTTGGATGCTGTTGTTAATGCGTTGGACAATGTCACTGCAAGAATGTACATTGACTCCAGATGTGTATATTTCCAGAAGCCACTTCTTGAATCGGGTACTCTGGGTGCCAAGTGCAACACACAGATGGTCATTCCTCTCCTAACAGAAAACTATGGGGCATCCAGAGATCCACCAGAAAAGCAGGCACCTATGTGCACTGTACATTCATTTCCTCACAATATTGATCACTGCTTGACCTGGGCTAGGTCTGAGTTTGAGGGTCTACTTGAGAAGACTCCCACCGAAGTAAATGCTTTCCTGTCGAACTCCGGTGGATATGCAACCGCAGCAAGAACTGCTGGTGATGCACAGGCTAGGGACCAACTTGAGCGAGTTATTGAATGCCTTGAGACAGACAAGTGTGAGACATTCCAAGATTGTATTACCTGGGCCCGGCTTAAGTAAGTTGTGCACCCCTTCTCTACCCCTTGCACCATTGTTGCTTAATTTGCATAGTTGATCTTGTAGCTGCATGCACCAGCTTAGTTTCACATTTATTTCACTGCACTCGCGTTGAACTAGTATAGGTCTAATGATTCTCGCTCCTCTGTTTTTTGTTGATGGTTTATATTAGGTTTGAGGATTATTTCTCCAACCGTGTAAAGCAGCTGACATTCACTTTCCCTGAAGACGCAATGACTAGCTCTGGTGCTCCTTTCTGGTCTGCTCCTAAGCGGTTCCCGCGACCTCTGGAGTTCTCATCTTCCGACTCAAGTCACCTTAATTTCTTGTTGGCTGCTTCTATATTAAGGGCAGAGACATTTGGAATACCCATACCTGATTGGGTGAAAAACCCAACGAAACTGGCTGAAGCTGTAGACAAGGTCATTGTTCCGGATTTCCAACCAAAACAGGGTGTTAAGATAGAGACAGATGAGAAGGCTACTAGCCTTTCCTCTGCGTCTGTTGATGATGCTGCCGTCATTGAAGAGCTTATTGCGAAGCTGGAAGCAATTTCTAAAACATTGCCACCAGGATTCCATATGAACCCTATACAGTTTGAGAAGGTTAGTAGATCCATTTAATCACTTCTAAAACCTTCTGTACCGTATAGCTTCTGTTAGATGCCTAATTTCTTTTAGCTGTTTCTTGGTGGGTATCCATGTCTCTAGGATGAAAACTATTATACATCCAGAAGTTCAATGCTGAGTAATTTTCTTATATGCAGGATGATGATACCAATTTCCATATGGACTTGATTGCTGGTTTTGCCAACATGCGGGCTAGGAACTACAGCATCCCTGAAGTTGACAAGTTGAAGGCAAAGTTCATAGCTGGAAGAATCATCCCAGCCATCGCCACCTCAACTGCAATGGCCACTGGCCTCGTCTGCCTGGAGCTTTACAAAGTTCTTGCTGGTGGGCACAAGGTTGAAGACTACCGGAACACATTTGCGAACCTTGCAATCCCCCTCTTCTCCATGGCGGAACCTGTGCCACCCAAGACCATGAAGCACCAAGACATGTCGTGGACCGTCTGGGACCGATGGACCATAACTGGCAACATCACGCTGAGGGAGCTCCTGGAGTGGCTCAAGGAGAAGGGCTTGAATGCGTACAGCATATCCTGTGGGACCGCGCTGCTGTACAACTCCATGTTCCCTAGGCACAAGGATCGGCTGGACAAGAAGGTGGTGGATGTGGCCAGAGAGGTGGCCAAGGTGGAGGTGCCTTCGTACCGCCGCCATCTGGACGTTGTGGTGGCCTGTGAGGATGACGACGACAATGACGTCGACATCCCGCTCGTGTCCATCTACTTTCGGTAAAGAGGGGCTTGCTGCCCGTTTACATGATCCTGTGCTATAATTGTCAGAAGGATCGAGTGTATAAGTTGCGAATGCAACCGTGAACTAGATTTGGTTTAAGCGTAGAGTTGGCTGGGAATTGTCGCTTAGGTTTGGGTCACCGTTATGGAATTCTTGAGCATAACATCATGATAGTTAATGCATGGCCCTGTTGTCGCTAAATGTTGTCCTAGTACTTGAAAATGCATGTGACAGTGTGACGTTATTCTGGTTGCGGTTTCTGTGATGTAAGTGCGCTGTTTCCTGGCATAGCGAATATGTGTTGGTGGCATGTCGTGCTCACTTTAAAATTTGGGGACTACAGAAATATTCGGCCTTCAACCTTTGATGGTGTTGCATGAGGATGTGCTTGCAACGATCCACATGGGTACGGGTTGGGGGAGGCAGATCGTGGGGCTGTGCTGTTGTAGCACGTTTGGGTTGTCTAAATGCTTGCCATGGACAAGCACGAGCTAACCACGTGTAAGTGTCGTGTGATGCACATGCGCTTGTTTCTAAACAACTACTGCACCAACTTAACAGGTAAGTGTTTGGCCTGGCCAGATAAAGGCATATGCGTGAGATGGGCAGGACAAACAGAGAGGAAAAAAAGAAAAGAAAACCCAATAAGATGCCTAAATATGCAGAGAAGCACAGACAGAGAAAGGAGGACCTGAATGTAAAAATTAAAAAATCTCAGGACCTGAATGCTAAAAACATGGGGTGTTGCGAGAATCGAACTCGCGACCTCTCGCGCCCGAAGCGAGAATCATACCACTAGACCAAACACCCAGACGATGGTGTTTGCATCAGTGGTTTTTTATTAAATCAAATATTGAAACGCAGGACACAGGAGATGACCCGCTTCATGGGTTTGATGACCCAATCCTAGTGCCGTGTGATTTTGGAACATGCGTGACCCACACACATGTTGAATTTAATTCTGCATGTTCTCTAAACATGATATGAGATGAACAACCTACCGCTTATGCAGGATGACAATGACATACGCCATGAAATATGCAACACGAACCTTCCTCACAGCTCAATCTAATCTTTTCTTGAGAGAGTAATGGCCCCGTTCGCTTCGCTGAAAAAACAAGCCGAAACCTTGTTCCGGCTGATTTGTTGTGAGAAAAAAACACTATTCCAGCTAAAAAAATAAGATGAAAAGTACGGATTATAAGACAAGTGAACAGGGCCATTCACCACATACAAAATTCTCACCATTGTTAGCCTAAACTTTACGTGATGGTATGCCATTTCTATTTAATTGGACTGTTAATCCCATGTAATTGGCCATTCAATCCGTTTAAATATATAGCTGATTGGCTAATTGACTAATCTGAATAATAGCTAAATGGTAGGTGACCGTTTCATTATTTAATTAGCATTTAAGAAACACAATAACTCAGGTTAGTTTATGATCTTTACTAAGCCAAGTAGTTCATTTCTGAAATTAGCATCAACAAAACGAGCGTATATCTAATAGAAAAGCTAAAATAACTTATAATTCGGAATGGAGGAGGTAGCAATCAAATGTGTCATTATATCCATGCTAGCTGCTTGTGTTAGCAGAGATAAATTTGGCAAACAGAGGCCTGTCTTTCCCATCATTTAATTTGCATGGAGAAGAGGATGGTAAAGATGAGGTCATCATCAAAATAAACTTGCTCTGGTACAGTAACATCAATGGTTAAGCCATGAGCTTGCCGAGGACAAACAAATAAACTAAACAAAAGTGCAGCGCTAGCGAAGGCACGGTCCAAAAATATTATAAAAGCTAAGTGAAGATGGGAATAGTACAGATTGTCTCTCTAATGTATAGACACATCAACTAATAGTGTAGAAAAGAAAAATCAAATGCACACATCAGCTCAGTAAATTTAACGAGGAGCGACGTGAGGAGACGATTTCCTGCACACATCACCATCATATATTATATATCTATATATTAGGGTTAATTCGAATGGTGTCATTACAATTCTTCGAGTTTTAAAGAATACAATTACTGTTCATGATATTGTAAACATGCCATTATAAATTCGTGTTGAACATGAGAAATGCCATTTGTACGCTTTCAATGACCTGTGTCCTACCTGCAGATGTCTGTACTTTCGTATGTCCCAAAATACCCCTACTACAACCCCTCTCTCTATCTCAATGACATGCGAGGCCCAGACGTCATCCCCTCCACATGTCTTCTCCTTCCTCCAGCTCGGCCAAACCTCCACAAGGCCAATGGGCAATGGTTGGCGAGGGGGCCAGAGAATTGTAATGGCATCTTTCGAATTAACCCTATATTATACGTGGCTTGGAGTTTGGAATCGCCTCGGCTATATGGTATTTTTTAGATAACAAAAAAAAAATGGTTTCAACCTTTCACTCATCGGTCACGCCCAAAAATTAAACCCAGTATAGACTTATAACTAAAGTCTAAAAGACCATTCAATCGATGCGAAAAACTATATGGCTCTTGATTCTAGTAGCTTTCAAGCAATCCGTTCCTTGCCTTCATCCGAGCGTTGTAATAGAGTTCAAATTTGTAGCAAATGTATCCTTTGAAAAGAACTTGAAAAAAAGTTTTTGAGCGACCTTTATGAAACAACACGTTCCTTGTTATCCAAACTACAGAACAAAAGCAGCGGCCCAGTCAATAATGTTTCTAACCCTCCAAGTTTGACTAACTATTGAAGAAATAGTATTGGTGTGTCTTGGTGGTTTTGATGCCAAAGAAAACAAACAAAACACACCAAATAAGAATAAGAATAAATCAAACGTCGGATAGTTTTAGGTCTGATAAAAAAAACAAGTCTTACTACCATTCTAATATATGGTATTTGTATTGAGTCTACTTGATCAAGCAATTAAATTATTTGACACAGTCCATAGCTATGGTGACTAGTGACTCACAAAGACACGAAGGTAGGTGATATGCAAAATTGGCACAAAATTGCGAAAACGGGTACAGCCTACCTCTCAGCTCACCCATATAGTAGTTACATCTTCACTATTAATACATAGTCCATTTGTCTCTCTCACAAAGTTTCTTAATTCTTGTGCCCAAGCCGGCTGTAAACTCTGCAGCCCGCTTCTCCTCTCTCTCCTCCACCTCATCATACAACTCAATTACAGCCCTTTACTATACTTACGTGCTCTAATAAACCTATGTTTGAGTCTCCAACACTCTTAGATGCTCATACTTTTAGTTTTTTTTAGTGGTTGATGACTTGTCCATCGGCACCCAGATGCATATGTTGTTTTTTTTTAATGTAAGATATGGTGACTAGTGACTCACAAAGACACGAGGTAGGTGATATGCAAAATTGGCACAAAATTGCGAAAACAGGTACAGCCTACCTCTCAGCTCACCCATATAGTAGTTACATCTTCACTATTAATACATAGTCCATTTGTCTCTCTCACAAAGTTTCTTAATTCTTGTGCCCAAGCCGGCTGTAAACTTTGCAGCCCGCTTCTCCTCTCTCTCCTCCACCTCATCATACAGCTCAATTACAGCCCTTTACTATACTTACGTGCTCTAATAAACCTATGTTTGAGTCTCCAACACTCTTAGATGCTCATACTTTTAGTTTTTTTTTAGTGGTTGATGACTTGTCCATCGGCACCCAGATGCATATGTTGTTTTTTTTAATGTAAGATATGTCGGCAAAGTCCCTTAAAGACGTTTATATAGATAATAAGGTGTGTAAACAATGTATTCATAGAAGTAAATACGCATGCACATACATCAATGTCTATGCTTGCACAGTGCTTGGTTTAGCGAAAATGTCTGAATGTCCATTAGAGTACGTAGAACACGTCAAAGGTAGTAGTAGTACCGAAGTTACGTGTAACATCCACCAAACCTACTAGGCGTTGAATCCTGGATAGACTTGGCATGTGTCTACAAAATTGTCGAAGGACACTGCCTACGATAGGTTCTTGGCGAGTCACGTTTGGTGGTCCATATAATTAATTAATAATTAGTGAAGCAAAGGAAATTTCCATGTGTTGGACGGGCAACCAGTTAGGAAGCAGCCCAGATGGGAGATGGCTGCTGCATCTCGTTGCGTATCTGGCTGCCCACAAACGGACGGAGACGGACAGACAGACATCCTCCATACTCCAGTCCACCGGATTGCATGCACTTCAGTATCCTGTTGGGGAGCTTTACAGGTACGGAAAGAGAAGATCCTAGCTATTCCTTTGGCTTCTCCAGTTCCTTCGTTTTATCCCCCAGCAAGACATATATAGCTGCTTGCTTTTGCTCTCTCCTGAATTCCTGATTGGCGTTCCTTTGCAGCTTGCTCCTGAAGAACCTGGAGGAATGGCAGGATGGGGGCTGTAGATTGGGGCGGGCATCCTCCTGACTCCTAGGCAAGCTTCTCTTTTGCTGCCGGGTTTGGCTTCTGTGAATCCTTCCCGCTGTCCCTGTTCTATCTTCCGATATATTCTTCAATATTCCACCTGACCGGAAATCCCATCTAGCTTAGACACACTAGTGTGGATTCTTTACTTCCACAGCTGCAGTTCTTGGATCCTCCACTACTTTTCTGCCTCCTTTTCCCCCCCACATGTTTGTCATCTTCCATCCTGAAAACTAAGCACAACAACGTCCCTTTTATGATATCTTGCAGGGGAGGGGATCAAACAAATGGAGGTTATTCGATTATGGCATCACGATTCGTTTCTTGCGGTGGTACGCAATCCAATCAAATCCAATCCGTGTGTGTGACCCTCGCACAGTGTGAGCTTTCCGACATCGCTAAGCTTACTTGTACAGTCAGTCAGTCACCAGGCTTTACAGGTAAACTTGATGGTGGTGGTGGTGCCCCTCTTATTCTCTCAGCTCCCTTGTTCTCACTCTCTCTTTTAACATACTGCAGTAGGAAGAAGAGAAGAGGTTTGGGCTCTTCTTTGCCTCGGCTTGGGGACACACAGAAATGGTGGGCATACGCAGCATCAGAGCTGCTGCCTACTTCTTCCTCTTCTCCTTGCTTGTGTCTCAGAGGCTTGGTTCTTGTGCTTCCACCAACGAACAAGGTGGTAGCAAAGAATGTTGATGGTGCAATATTAAATTAAAACAGATGAGAAACTAGGTTCTTGGAATGGATTCGTGCCTAAACAAATTCTAGTGGTGTTATTTTTCAGGGAGACCTCTTTTGAGATTTGGAGATAGCGTAGCAGGCGATCCTACTGGATCTTCGTCTAATCGGAGAGTGAGTTGCTCAGATGATGGCAAGGTGGTGGAGTTGTAAGTGCTGCTCTCGTTTAACCTTCAGTTTTGCTTCAGCAAATCTCAGTCCTTAGTAGATTCAGAGTTCAGGGTAAAGTGTCTCTTTGTTGCAAATTGAATGTATTATGAGGGCCTATTTGGAAAGTAAAGGATTTCATAGGAACCGTATAGGAATTTCACAGGAATCAGTTCAATTTCATAACAAAAACACATGAATAGGGAAACTTTCGTGTGTTCCAAACAGGGCCTAAGTACCCCTGATTTAAATCACTCTTGCAACAGGTCCTTGTCTCATTTTTCTATCGCCCACTGTTGTAAGTTTTAGGTTCCAACACCAGGTATTAGTCAAATCAGACAATTCTAGAGTAAGCTATGCTTGTCAAAGGAGAGTTTTGACTTTTGAGCATTTCTTGATGCTCCTTTTTTTTGCTTTCGGATATGTTAATCTGTATATGTTTACTTGGTGTGATTCAGACACAAAAAGTAAGTTTCAAATAAGAAACAGATATAAAATCTTAATTAGATCAAAGAAAGAGTCAATGGTCTGCACTGCTAATTTTTGTGGGCCTAGATTTTTTTATGGTGACTTGCAAACTCTGGAAAGGGCCTAGAATTTTTTATGGTGACTTGCAAAATCTGGAAAGGCTAAGTCAAACTGCCATCAGAAACAACGCTCGTCAGACAAAAAAATTCTTCAGATCTATTATGAAAAAAGTGCCAAGCAAAAATTAAATCCTGATAATTTCAGCAGTTGTCGATACATAATCTAAAATCATATGATGGCCTCTGCAGCTTACCCAAGGGTTTCAAGTTATCTGGTGAATTGCCATCTGACTTGCACAGACATACAGAGATGTCAGACGGCATATCTGATGAAGCGCTGCAATCATGCAGGAAAACCTTAACAAAGTCAGTCTTCTTTCTTTTACTACATGTAGTTTCCTAACCGTCAATTACAACTTCACTAAGTTCACTCCTTAGCTTGTGTGCAATTATTCATCCATGGCGCTAACAGTAAACAAAACAATCAGGGGTGTTATCCAGAGACGACTCCAAAGCCCAGAAGCAAAGGCACATCATGTTGATCCTTCATCTTCATCCAAGTCTTTACCTCACTGGGCAATCTACACAATAGCCATCGGTGGAGCACTTGTCTTTGTGGCTGTGGCTGCTGCCACTGTGTATCTACTCTTCTCTCGTCGAAAGAAGGATACCACTGTCATGCCATGGTCTACTGGGCTCAGTGGACCACTCAGTAAAGCCTTCGTGGCAGGTTAGTCTCTCACCATCAGGATCTTATGGGTTAAACCAAATGGGCACAATTCATCAGAGTACCCCTAATTTCATCAGGCTGCTTGCATATAAATTGGCTTTGCAGCATGGCAGTTACTTACTCATGTGATGTTGTACATACTGTGTGTTCAGGTGTTCCATCTCTTGGAAGGGCAGAGCTACAGGCAGCCTGTGAGGACTTCATCAACGTGATCGGCTCCTCATCCGACTGTACGCTTTACAAGGGAACTCTATCAAGCGGAGTCGAAATAGCAGTAGTCTCCACTTCAGTTAACTCTGCCAAAGATTGGACCGACAGGACTGAGGAGCAATTCAAGAACAAGGTTATTAGGCAATGTGCAAAGCTATGGTCAATTCAGCTAGTTTTTCACTGTTGTAGTGTTGTGTGTCTTATCTTACTGAACATTAACTGCTCCTGTTTCAGATATCTGTCCTGTCCAGAGTGAACCATAAGAACCTGCTGAACTTGCTTGGTTACTGCACATGCGATGAGCCGTTCACAAGAATGATGGTCTTCGAGTACGCTCCCTGCGGTTCCCTCTTCGAGCATCTGCATAGTGAGTGCCCACTCTGTATCTATCTCGATGCCTGGAGAAATACAGTAACGTTCTTGCCTTTTGCCGATGAAAGACAGCAATAGCGCTAACTGTTTTCTGAATCCCAAGCAACTGTTAGGTGTGCTTTGATTGATATCTGAAGAACACATGCATGTTGTCTGCAATGATTGATTGCTAGGTAGCTAACAGAATAATTCCTCCTCCTGTGCTGCAGTTAGAGAAGCTGAAGATTTGGACTGGCCTGCACGGCTGCGCATCATCATGGGTGTAGCATACTGCCTGGAGCACATGATCCAGCTGGACCCTCCAGTGACGCCACCGTCCCTGAGCTCCTCATCCATCTACCTCACCGAGGACTACGCGGCCAAGATCTCCGACACCGAGTTCTGGAAGGATGACGGCAAGGATGCACAGATGATCTCTGACAAGCAGGATGACATGGACATCGTGTACAGGTTCGGGATCCTGCTGCTGGAGGTGATCTCCGGCCGGCTGCCCTTCTCCGAGGACCACGGCCTGCTGGTCCTCTGGGCGTCCAGCTACCTGGACGGCAAGAGGCCGCTGCGTGGGATGGTTGATCCGACGGTGAGGTCGGCCGTGCCTGAGAAACATTTAGAGGCGCTGCGCGACGTCGTGCGGCTGTGCGTGCGCCCGGACGATAGGGAGAAGCGGCCGGCCATGGGCGAGGTTGTGAGGACGCTGAGAGGCGTCACCGGGTTGTCGCCGGAGCAGGTGACGCCGAGGGATAACCCGCTGTGGTGGGCCGAGCTGGAGATTGCCTCGGCGGTGGAGTCCGGGTGAAGTTCAGAACCAAACGTGAACTGAATTTTCTTTTCTTTTTTTTTTTGTCGTCATTTTCTTCTGTATACTGTTTTTATACATTTTTTCTTTTGTTTTGCTGCTGTTCACTGTACCTACAAACGGCCTGTTCGCTGATTAGTTTATGAGCTGATAAGTTCGGCCAATGCTGGTTTGTTGTGAGAGAAAAACACTATTGGCTGGCTGATAAGTTATGAAAACCAACAAACAAACATGCTGAAAATGGAGAATATCAATTGTCTGTGAATGGGTGGGTTATGCTTGTGCAAGACATGGTTTCTACCAACTCCAATTAACACGCATCATCAGTTATCAACCGTCAGAATCCTAATCAAACCATGTTGTTTTGTTTCACTAAGAAAAGAGTTTATAACTACGTTTCACCTCTCTGAACTGAGGGGGCCTGGTGCAAGCGGTAGAGTCTTACCGCCTGTGACCGGAAGGTCCAGAATTTGAGTCGCGGTCTCCTCGCATTGCATATGCGAGGGTAAGGCTTGCCACTAACACCTTTCCTCAGACCTCGCACAGAGCGGGAGCTCTCTGCACTGGGTACATCCTTTTTTAAAGACAGAAGCTCTGCCGCTCGATTAAGAAGAAAATAGAGTTTTATGTACAACAGCACCTACGGTGCCCAAAAGCACCGGTCATAGGGCCAAAACACAAAGACCACAGATCACGCACTTGTTGTTTCACCCCCACAATACACACGGCCATACGCCTCTGAATAATATCCTCCTTTGCTAGATAGGTGACCTGATCTGCCGTTTTGTGTTCATTTTTAAAAATCCTCCTGTTCCTTTCATTCGATAGGTTCCTTTCTAAAATCCAGGCTTAAAATCTGAAATTAGTATAGGCTGCTCCGATTATCTGCTGTTTGGATGGTTTGGAATACAGGAGTCCTAGTGAAGTTCAGAACCAAACATGAACTGAATTTTCCTGTATTTTATTATTGTCCTCATTTTCTTCTGTAGTGTATCTAATTTTTTTATTTCATATCTTGCTCCTGATCACTGCAGAAAATCTATTAATTGTACTAAGTACATGTTTATAGCAAGAGATGTCACTGTAATTATAGTTCGTACAAGATCAATATCTTTGAATGGGTGCGTTGTGCTTGTGGGGAAAATATTCATTGCAAAATACATCTTGGATAGAATTGTGAAAACTCTAAAAATACTAGGCAGTTTTCAACAAATTTGAAATGATGCGCATCCATAGTGTATCTATAGATTAGATTGTCACATAATTTTTTGATGTGAGGGCTTTGTCCTTGCACGTCTTCTTCTTTGTTTTGGGTGTGGTCTTGTTTGGATAAACTTTCACAAAGTGCTCCAACTCGCCGCATCATCCTTTCTTTCTTTGCTCATTTCTTTGATTAGTGAAAATGAAATCTTGAATTTGGATGGACACACCCTTGACATTGAGTTTTTTTATCATCTTCTCCACTTTGTTGATAAGCTTAATAGATTCTTCATCAAGGTCGGAGGTGGAGGAGGAAGATTGATCATCATCACTTGATTATTCGTCGTCGTCATCCTCATCTTCTTCTTTATCTTCACTTGAGGAGCTTGAGTTTGAGCTTGTCTCAACTTGTTTGTCCTTCATCTTCTTTTTCTCATTACATATGAGAGCTTTGCCTTTGCTTGATGAAGAGGCTTCTTCTTGACCCATCTTGTGTGATATTTCAAATGCCACTATCTTGCCAACAACTATAGCCGGGGTCATGGTGCTCAAGTCCTCCATGTTGTGAAGGATGGTGATGATGCTTGTATATTTCTTTTATGGTAGCACAGAGATGATCTTCCTCACGATGTCCTCATCATCTAGCTTTGTTAATGCTATTGAATGGAGCTCATTGATAATTAGATTCAAACGAGAATACATATCACGAACAAGCTCATCATCATTCATTTTAAGGGAATTATAATTTTGTTTAGCTAGACAATGTTTTTGCTCACGGACATTAGTTGTGTCGTCATGGAGCTCTTGGAGTTTTAACCAAATTTCATGTACCGTATTTAAAGTGAACACTTGGTTAAACACATCCATGCTAAAAGATTCAAACAAGTAATTTTGAGCTATAGCATTGAAATGAATTTCTTTTTCTTCACTTTTTGTGGGTTTATCGGGATTCTTAATGGGTTTCATCCCATCACGGGTGACTCTTCAAACACCCAAATCTACCGCCTCAAGGTGACAAGCCATTCTAGCTTTATAGTAGGAGAAGTTAGTGCCGTTAAAGTGTGGAAGCCTAGAGGTATCCATCCCAACCACTCTAGATAGCGTCGGCTCAACGACGATGAAGCCAAAGGTCCAAATTAAGCCAACCGGCTCTGATACCAATTGTAAGGGACCGTGATGCCTAAAAGAGGGGGGTGAATTAGACAACTTAAAACTCTAAACTATGGCCACTTTTTATTCTTAGCAAAAACCTATGTAAAAGATAAACTATCTAAATGTGCAACTATGGTTTCGTTAGTGTGTTGCTATCTCTACCGCAAAAAGGAGTTATGCAACCTATATTCGAAACTATCAACTAGCCTATCACTAATCTAGGAAAGTAAAGTACAAACCAAGATTGCAATGTAAATGCGGAAGCTAAAGAGTAAGGTAGAGATATGCAAACTCTCGTCAACGACTTTGGTATTTTTACCGAGGTATCGAGAAGCGCGCAAGCTTTCCCCTAGTCCTCATTGGAGCCCCTCGCAAGGAATCCCTCATAAAGGCCAAGCTATAGGTCGGGTAACTCTGTGGATAGCCTCGGGTTTCCCCACGCGCAAGCGGATCTCCGATGTGCCTTTCGGCAAGCCTCTCCCGGATGCTCCCCATCATCTTCACTATCAAGCTTCCAGCCGAACCGCCGCGGGCCTTGTTCCCTTCGGTACACGGTGGCAGCCACACCACAAACGTTGTTGGTGTGATCTCGCAAGACTACAAGCCCCTCCGATGTACAACAATGGTACGCACAAGCACCGAGTGATAAGAGATATGCAAACCTAACTAAATACTAGGCCAAAACCTAGAGTAAGCGCATAAGCGGTGGTCTAATCAACCTAAGCACTTCGTAAAGTACCTACGCTAATCACCTAATGAATCACTAAGCACTATGTAAGTAGAGATCACTAAAATGGTGTATCAACACCCTTGGTATGTTTCCTCAACTCTCCCGTTCTCAAATGGTCGGTTGGGGAGTCTATTTATAAGCCCCATGGAGAAAGTAGCCGTTGGGGACGAAACCCAGCTTTCTGCTACTGACCGGACGCTGCTTTTGTCCTGACCGAACGTGTCCGGTCATCCCGATCGTTGGAGTGCGCGCATTGATAGGACTCTAGGCTGAGTCCGGTCATCATCGATCGAACACGTCTGGTCGCGCTGGCGCTGCTTTGGAACCTCTCTGGACTCGATCGGACGCTGTATTTTGTGCTGCGTCTGGTCGTCCAGTGCTACTACGTCCGGTCACACTGAAAACATTGCCGTGATGAAGAACAATGTCATCGGTGCGTCTGGTCACTTCTTCACTCAACGTCCGGTCACAGCTACTTACGCCTGCTGTTGCCGAGCAACTAATCGGACACGTCCGGTCACCTCTGCCGAGCTTATTTCTTTGCGATCTTGCGTCTGGCTTGGTTGCCATCTTCGTGCTTGGACTATGCTTGATATCTTGGGTCTTCTCTTGTGCTTCTAGGGTCTTACTTATGGTGTTGATCGTGGGATCATCATGTCGCCTTTGTCTAAGTCACGTCTTGCACCCTATTGAACTACATAACAATTTACTTGCAAATTCATTAGTCCAATTTGGTTGTGTTGGTTATCAAACACTAAAATCCAAAGTAAATGGACCTAGAGTCCATTTTCTTACAGTGGAGAAGCATCCGTAGCTCACCGTGGTGTACACCATACTGACGGTTGAAGCAGGGGCTGCAATGGTCTAGCCACAGGCGACCGAGAGGGGCGGCGGCGCTCTGCGATGGACACCGACGTGTCACCACATCGTCGATGAGTTTCCTGGCCAAAACAGTGCGACCACCGAATAGAGGGAGTCAAGGCAAGTGTAGGTTTACGAGCAATCGAACTGCTACCACTCCTACATGCCTTACCTCCCAACCTACTGATTCGGCGGCGCCCATAGCCGGCGGTGAGCAAAACGCCAAATTGGACGACTACAAGGCTCGTTTGCGCTTTGGTGCGGGTCGGTTTGCTAGCTAGTTTCCAATCCTAGTCGCTGGGGCACTGAATCGATATGGGATATCATGGACCGTGCGTTTAAGCTTGCGAAGCGACATGGCTCCTTCGATGGCAAGGCAATGGGGCAGCGGCTTCCAGGCTCGGCCAACCTCGACCGAGGCTGCGTTAAATGAGCGAGAGCGTCTGCATGGTGCGGCACAGATGGAACATGCCATGGGGTGCCAGGATGGGACGGCTTGGTCTTGGCAAGGCATGGACGGCAGCGGCGGAGATATGACCACACGAGCGAGCGACGCGTCGGTCAGCACCTACGTGCGGCCATTGAGATAAGGGCGGGGTAGGTGGGTTGGGAGGTGGAGGGCACGCGCTACAGCGGTCGAGGTGAATCGGAGGGCGGGAAAACACCATGATGATCGAGCGACGGTAGTCGCAGCCTCGTCACAGTGCTGCGCGCGACATAGCGGCTCCGTGTGGCCTAGCCAGCAAGAGGGAAGGTGAGGTGAGAGGCACGTTGCATCATCATCACGGCAGGTGGCACTGGCCTATAGGGAAGGGCTATGACCAGCCCAGGGTCGAGCCCAGTGCCAATTGCGCACGTGCGTGAGGCGACCGTGCCCACAGGGCCAACCAGACGAAACAGTGACACGCACGCTTATTAAAGGGTGCCAAAAACTACTTACCAACTCGATGAAGACTCAACCAACTCTATGAACCCAAAGTCGATACTAACACCTAGCTAACGAAGCAAACCACACATCCAAAGAGCGACCAGAGAGGGTGATAGGGAGGTGCCAACATGGGTTCATCACGCTGAATGCCGGTTCATGAACCAAGCACCGAATCAGGGTTCGCAGCGCGTTCTAGTGAAGTTAGGGCAATTTTAGAGCGGACAACGTGACATCCAACACAATGGCGACCTATGCCATGCTCAAGCACTTACTTTGATGCAATCAACAATACCAAAACGTGCAACTAAAACATTTTTATTAGAAATTAAATGTCAAAATAGCATTGTCTTACTACTTTTCCATACTTAAGAACATTGAGGATTTCAACTGAGGTTAAGTAATCATTAACTCCTTTGTCGTAATTTTTTAATAGATCTAAACCTTGTTAATTTCAACCACAAATACTTCATACAATAGTTCATACCATATACTAACCCGTAGGAGCAAAATGTTTGAGCACTATTTAACTATTTTGCTCCATATAATTCGTCAAAAACGGTATTTTAACAATAGTTCAAGTGCTTGCCGACTTAACGAAAAGAGCTTATCTTAACGTCAAGTTTGATTTTAGAGCTTCCAAAACACTAGCTAACAACATCTATTTTCCAAAAGTAAAAGTTGCATTGTCATCTACCAAGTTCGTACTTTCAACTTTATTTAAGTGTCACATACATGTTCTATAGTATTTTTGCTTAATAAAAATTGGTTTTAAACCCTAAGTGATATAACATGACTATTGAATCAACTTTTGTTTAGCATTTTTGTTGATTGTTTTGAGTTACGAAAATTGATCTACACACTTTATCACATGCATTGACACAAACATGATGCGCATGACATAGTTTAGCAAGTTGTTTAAGCGCTAACACCAAGGGTGTTACAACCTGATAAGGACATGAGCTCCATGCATACGACCATGCTTAGAGATAGAGGACAAGGAGATCAGCGAGGGTGTCCTAACTGAGAAGGAGGCCCAAAGCTCATCCGGTTCGAGTCACCAAGGTGGAGGCCCAAATCAAGTTGGAGCCCATCTCGGATTCCAGGACCAGTCTGTCATAAAACTGGTCACACGGGCGTGTCCAGGCTTCGTTTTCGATGATCAACATATCGATAGAAAGCTAATTAGATAAGGAAGCCAATGCAAGTGGTCTCACATCAAAAGCCCTTCGGAATCAATGGAAATCATCGAAACAAGTTAGCATCCAGAATCTGCCAGGGTGCTGCGACACAGTCTTTTGGTCCGTTGGACTATCTATCGTGTTTGGGCCCATTAGGGGGCGCGTCCAGGGGGGTGACATTTGGGGCTCTATAATTATCAGCCATCGCTCTCCTTAGGGTTTGGGTTTTGTTTAGTTCTTGATTTCCTCATGAAATAGACATCGTTTTGCTACAACTGTGCCGCCAAGGCTGCTTGCTATGAACCAAGGCCCCAATTCTTGATCTTGTTCGCCTGTGGCGATTAGTCCTTTCGAATAAAGACTTGAACTCCTTGTTTTCATAAGCCTCATATCTATTTGTAATTTCAGATTGTGTTCATCCTGTTCTTGCGTTTTCGATTCGCTTGCAGAAAAGCCTTCTCGGCAAGGTCAATTGTGTTCGCGTGGTTGATAACCAATGGAGCAGTGGTGTAACGGTTGCGGGAGTCCGAATCAGTCTTGGTTCGAAGCCTAGATCGTGAACATCGAGTCTCCACCAATCGACGCTATCATACCTTTCGAAAGATCAGGCTTGTCTATATCAAGTGGCATCAGAGACCTTGTTGCCCGTTAGGTATAACTTTATTTTCCCCCTTTAGATTGTTACTGTTTTTGTTTTACCTATAGTCCACAAAAAACCAAAAAAATATACACTATCACATATCTCTAGTCCTATAGCCCCGCTGTGCCTTTGTAATTTTTTAATTTCAGTTTGCTTTATTGAACTGTCGTCCCTCGCCGCGTCTTAGTGTTCGTTGTATTCTGATCTTGTTCTTGGTCTAGTGTCAAGTCTTGTTTCCTTATGTGGCTTGCATCAGATTGATCTCCAGTTTTTTTCCACCAAATTGTGCTTTGTTTGCTGGGCGTAGCAACCTTGTGCGTGAGCACGGTTCTGTATCCGTGAACATCTTGTGAATCTGTAGTTTCAGAAAGATTCCGAGGACGGCTAGACTTTTAGCGTCCCATTGGCTTCGGTGTAGTTGGATTTAGAGAGAAGGCAAACTTTATTCGGAAGTTTCCCTTTGGGACTTAAATATCTCCTATTTTGGGTATTGTTGAGATAGAGTTTTTCAATTTATTTTGGCATAGAATATCCCAACAGCTTTGGATCTAAAATAGTCACGAAGTGGGTTGCGTGATTGAGTTTGTTTTGTCTAGCAATTCCTTCTACGACTTTCTCGGTTAAGTATTTTTCTTCCACGATAGAAATATCTAAAGTCTAATCTCTTATGTGCGACACTTTTGTGAGATAAAAAAAACATAAAACAAAGAAAAAGGCAAAGAGGTGCAAAAACCAAAAGAAGGAAAAAAAGTTGCACCTAAAAAAAAGAGACAAAAAATAAAGAAGGAAAGAAAAAGAAAGTGAAAAAAAGTTTATAAGTGCTTGCATCCTTTTGAGTCCTTGTGCTGAGTTGTATCGTATTGCTTGCTTGAACTAGGTCCAGGACGAGTTTAGGCCAGCGACATAGACTAGCTTGGGACTACTTTTCAATCTTACAATTTCTGAATTAAATTATTGCTATTCCTTGCTACTATATTGTGCCTATCCAAGTTCCACTTTCTTCTAACCAAATACATGTTTGTCTTGTAACTGTTACACTCAAGCTACAACGGTATCACAGTCACCGACCGATTGCACCGCCTATCACTTTGGTAAGAACACTTGTAAGACCGCGGTAAGACGCTTGAGAGTGTGTGACTTTACTCCTTGACCACATCCTATAGTAGCTGATAGGAAAATACATACTTGTGTGTTTTCTTGTTTGATGCTAACAATGACAGGTTACAACATGTATCAATATGAGACATCAATGATGCATGAGCCACGCACTATTGCAGCTATACCTCCTCCTGTAGGTCAATCTATTCTTTCTTCCCTGCATACTTATGATGGTATTGGTGCTGATGAGTACATTGAGAGAGAAACTAAAATAGATAATATTTTTGCACAAAGTTATATGTGCGAACGGAGGAAAATTAAAAATGCAACTAGCGTTTTGAGACAATCTGCATCAACTTAGTGGGAGTCTTTAAGTTTTTCAGATAAACCTCACACATGGAATGATATGAAAGATCTTATGAGAGAAAATTTTGTTAATCCATCTCTTATAATTAATTCAAATGATGAGGTGCATCAACTAGATCAATCTCTTGTTATTCCTCCTGCTATGCCTAACCTTTTGTAGGACAATGTACAAAAGAGCGAGGATAACGTGACAGAAAATGAGATGCTCACAGCCTCATGTGAAAATTCAGAACCATCAACTATTACTCCTGCTGAACATGAGAGCAAAGGTAATGCACATGATGCTAAACTCACGGAAGGTGAGAGTTCTCTTGATGTGCTGATTTTTTCCACCAATCATGCTATGATAGAGCAAATTTTAGTGGAGCCTTCGCTTGATTTACCTTGTCACAAGATGATTTGCTTGATATTCCTTATGACGAAGATGACTTGCATGGTGATATTTATGTTATACCCATGCAATCATTGAAGAATGATCATGCTATATGTGTGCTGAAATCGAACACTTGTGCTTAAAATAGACTTGTTATTCATAATGCTAGTGAAGTTGATGAGCTGAAATTGTTGTCTTCTTTAAGTACTTTGGGTTACACTGAATTTGATGTTCCGTGTAATCTTAGTTCTTTAGAGGAGAAACTTTATGCATATGCTGATTTACCATGGTTCTCTAGACATACATATCATGTTTTTGGTAAATATAACAACCAAGGATAATATTTGATACAACGAGTTTATATTTGTATAAATCCGAATTCTCCTTTTGTTGTGCAAAGTAATGATCAACTAGAGGACAGTAAAATCAACACTGTTGTTATGTCATATTCCTCTAGTTTTGCTTTTCGAACAAAAGTGAGATCTAAAGAAAGTGAGCATATGTTTCTTGTTAGTACTAATCTTTTGTAGGATAGTATTGGCAAAGATCGTATGTATTTCAATCGAGCAGACTATATGTCTGTAGGACAAGACATGCTACAAACCTAGACATGTGGTCATATTCTTTCTCATAACATTGTCCATTCCTATTATTTTGGAAACCTCGTTTGTCCTCATGTTGTGCAGGATTGACTTTAAGCAAAATTGACGCCGAGGATGGCTTTTCATCAAGAAAGGGAGAATGATAAGGACATGAGCTCCATGCATACAACCATGCTTGGAGATAGAGGATGAGGAGATCAGCGAGGGTGTCCTAACCGAGAAGGAGGCCCAAAGCTCATCCGGTTCGAGTCATCAAGGTGAAGGCCCAAATCAAGTTCAAGCCTATCTCGGGTTTTAGGACCAGTCTGTCATAAAACTAGTCATACGGGCGTGTCTAGGCTCTGTTTTCGATGATCCACATATGGATAGAAAGTTAATTAGATAAGGAATCCAATGCAAGTGGTCTCACGTCAAAAACCCTTCGGAATCAATAGGAATCGTCAAAACAAGTCAGCGTCTAGAATCTACCAGGGTGCTACGACACCGTCTTTTGGTCCGTTGGACTGTGTATCGTGTTTGGGCCCATTAGGGGGCGCGTCTAGGGGGTGATGTTCGGAGCTCTATAATTAGCAGCCATCACTCTCCTTAGGGTTTGTGTTTTGTTTAGTTCTTGATTTCCTCGTGAAACAGCCATCGTTTTGCTGCAACTATACCGCCAAGGCTGCTTGCTGTGAACCAGGGCCTCAGTTCTTGATCTTGTTCGCCTGTGGTGATTAGTCCTTTTGAATAAATACTTGAACTCCTTCTTCTTTTCATAAGTTTCATATTTATTTGCAATTTCAGATTGCGTTCATCCCGTTCTTGCTTGTGTTCTCGATTTGCCTGCAGGAAAGCCTTATCGGTGAGGTCAATCGTGTTCGCGTGGTTGATAACCAACAGAGCAGTGGTGTAACGGTTGTGGGGGTCCGAATCAGTCTTGGTTCGATGCCTAGATCGTGAACGTCGAGTCTCCACTAATCGACACTATCACACCTTTCGGAAAATCAGGCCTTGTCTACATCCCAACCGGTTCATAGTCCTTCTCACCTAGCGAGATATTACGTACAACATGTCTATATGGGTAGACTTGATATCACACCCCATTAGATTGAAGTATAATTTCTACTAGGAGGCCGGTGTAGGCAGTGGAATATCAGAAGCCGACACGAGGATAGGTTTTCTTCCGTGGTCCGGTTGGCGTGGATGCTATGTGATCTTTCATGTTAAGCTTT